>NW_028188642.1:0-176745 GCF_978046115.1 Saccoglossus kowalevskii
GACTTTGCCACAACTTTTCAGTACTTTGCCACACTTTTCAGTACTTTGCCACGACTTTTCAGCACTTCGCCACTACTTTTAATTACTTTGCCACACTTTTCAGCACTTTGCCACAACTTTTCAGTCCTTTGCCACACTTTTCAGCACTTTGCCACGACTTTGCAACACTTTGCCACACTTTTCAGCACTTTGCCACAACTTTTCAGTACTTTGCCACACTTTTCAGTATTTGCCATGACTTTACAGCACTTTGCCACTCTTTTCAGTACTTTGCCACGACTTTGCCACAACTCTTCAGTACTTTGCCACACTTTTCAGTACTTTGCCACGACTTTTCAGTACTTTGCCACTACTTTTCAACACTTTGCCACAACTTTTCAGTACTTTGCCACGACTTTGCAGCACTTTGCCATTCTTTTCAGTACTTTGCCACGACTTTGCCACAACTCTTCAGTACTTTGCCACACTTTTCAGTACTTTGCCACGACTTTTCATTACTTTGCCACTACTTTTCAGCACTTTGCCACAACTTTTCAGTACTTTGCCACACTTTTCAGCACTTTGCCACAACTTTTCAGTACTTTGCCACAACTTTTCAGTCCTTTGCCACACTTTTCAGCACTTTGCCACGACTTTGCAGCACTTTGCCACACTTTTCAGCACTTTGCCACAACTTTTCAGTACTTTGCCACAACTTTTCAGTCCTTTGCCACACTTTTCAGCACTTTGCCACGACTTTGCAGCACTTTGCCACACTTTTCAGCACTTTGCCACAACTTTTCAGTCCTTTGCCACACTTTTCAGCACTTTGCCACAACTTTTCAGTACTTTGCCACTCTTTTCAGTACTTTGCCACGACTTTGCCACAACTTTTCAGTACTTTGCCACACTTTTCAGTACTTTGCCACGACTTTGCCACAACTTTTCAGTACTTTGCCACACTTTTCAGTACTTTGCCACACTTTTCAGTACTTTGCCACGACTTTTCAGCACTTCGCCACTACTTTTCAGTACTTTGCCACAACTTTTCAGTACTTTGCCACTCTTTTCAGTACTTTGCCACGACTTTGCCACAACTTTTCAGTACTTTGCCACACTTTTCAGTACTTTGCCACGACTTTGCCACAACTTTTCAGTACTTTGCCACACTTTTCAGTACTTTGCCACGACTTTTCAGCACTTCGCCACTACTTTTCAGTACTTTGCCACACTTTTCAGCACTTTGCCACAATTTTTCAGTCCTTTGCCACACTTTTCAGCACTTTGCCACGACTTTGCATCACTTTGCCACACTTTTCAGCACTTTGCCACAACTTTTCAGTACTTTGCCACTGTTTTCAGTACTTTGCCACGACTTTGCAGCACTTTGCCACTCTTTTCAGTACTTTGCCACGACTTTGCCACAACTCTTCAGCACTTTGCCACAACTTTTCAGTACTTTGCCACACTTTTCAGCACTTTGCCACTACTTTTCAGTACTTTGCCACACTTTTCAGTACTTTGCCACGACTTTTCAGCACTTCGCCACAAAATTTCAGTACTTTGCCACTCTTTTCAGTATTTTGCCACGACTTTGCCATAACTCTTCAGTACTTTGCCACACTTTTCAGTACACTGCCACGACTTTTCAGTACTTTGCCACTACTTTTCAGCATTTGCCACAACTTTTCAGTACTTTGCCACACTTTTCAGCACTTTGCCACAACTTTTCAGTACTTTGCCACACTTTTCAGCACTTTGCCACTACTTTTCAGTACTTTGCCACACTTTTCAGTCCTTTGCCACACTTTTCAGCACTTTGCCACGACTTTGCAGCACTTTGCCACACTTTTCAGCACTTTGCCACAACTTTTCAGTCCTTTGCCACACTTTTCAGCACTTTGCCACGACTTTGCAGCACTTTGCCACACTTTTCAGCACTTTGCCACAACTTTTCAGTACTTTGCCACACTTTTCAGTACTTTGCCACGACTTTGCCACAACTTTTCAGTACTTTGCCACTCTTTTCAGTACTTTGCCACGACTTTGCCACAACTTTTCAGTACTTTGCCACACTTTTCAGTACTTTGCCACGACTTTGCCACAACTTTTCAGTACTTTGCCACACTTTTCAGTACTTTGCCACGACTTTTCAGCACTTCGCCACTACTTTTCAGTACTTTGCCACACTTTTCAGCACTTTGCCACAACTTTTCAGTCCTTTGCCACACTTTTCAGCACTTTGCCACGATTTTGCATCACTTTGCCACACTTTTCAGCACTTTGCCACAACTTTTCAGTACTTTGCCACTGTTTTCAGTACTTTGCCACGACTTTGCAGCACTTTGCCACTCTTTTCAGTACTTTGCCACGACTTTGCCACAACTCTTCAGTACTTTGCCACACTTTTCAGTACTTTGCCACGACTTTTCAGTACTTTGCCACTACTTTTCAGCACTTTGCCACAACTTTTCAGTACTTTGCCACACTTTTCAGCACTTTGCCACTACTTTTCAGTACTTTGCCACACTTTTCAGTACTTTGCCACGACTTTTCAGCACTTCGCCACAAAATTTCAGTACTTTGCCACACTTTTCAGTACTTTGCCACGACTTTGCCACAACTTTTCAGTACTTTGCCACTCTTTTCAGTACTTTGCCACGACTTTGCCACAACTTTTCAGTACTTTGCCACAATTTTCAGTACTTTGCCACGACTTTTCAGCACTTCGCCACTACTTTTCAGTACTTTGCCACACTTTTCAGTACTTTGCCACGACTTTGCAGCACTTTGCCACACTTTTCAGCACTTTGCCACAACTTTTCAGTACTTTGCCACACTTTTCAGTACTTTGCCACGACTTTGCCACACTTGTCAGCACTTTGCCACAACTTTTCAGTCCTTTGCCACACTTTTCATCACTTTGCCACGACTTTGCAGCACTTTGCCACACTTTTCAGCACTTTGCCCAACTATTCAGTACTTTGCCACACTTTTCAGTACTTTGCCACGACTTTGCAGCACTTTGCCACTCTTTTCAGTATTTTGCCACGACTTTGCCATAACTCTTCAGTACTTTGCCACACTTTTCAGTACTTTGCCACGACTTTTCAGTACTTTGCCACTACTTTTCAGCACTTTGCCACAACTTTTCAGTACTTTGCCACGACATTGCAGCACTTTGCCACTCTTTTCAGTACTTTGCCACGACTTTGCCACAACTCTTCATTACTTTGCCACACTTTTCAGTACTTTGCCACGACTTTTCAGTACTTTGCCACTACTTTTCAGCACTTTGCCACAACTTTTCAGTACTTTGCCACTGTTTTCAGTACTTTGCCACGACTTTGCAGCACTTTGCCACTCTTTTCAGTACTTTGCCACGACTTTGCCACAACTCTTCAGTACTTTGCCACACTTTTCAGTACTTTGCCACGACTTTTCAGTACTTTGCCACACTTTTCAGTACTTTGCCACGACTTTTCAGCACTTCGCCACAAAATTTCAGTACTTTGCCACACTTTTCAGTACTTTGCCACGACTTTGCCACAACTTTTCAGTACTTTGCCACTCTTTTCAGTACTTTGCCACGACTTTGCCACAACTTTTCAGTACTTTGCCACAATTTTCAGTACTTTGCCACGACTTTTCAGCACTTCGCCACTACTTTTCAGTACTTTGCCACACTTTTCAGTACTTTGCCACGACTTTGCAGCACTTTGCCACACTTTTCAGCACTTTGCCACAACTTTTCAGTACTTTGCCACACTTTTCAGTACTTTGCCACGACTTTGCAGCACTTTGCCACTCTTTTCAGTATTTTGCCACGACTTTGCCATAACTCTTCAGTACTTTGCCACACTTTTCAGTACTTTGCCACGACTTTTCAGTACTTTGCCACTACTTTTCAGCACTTTGCCACAACTTTTCAGTACTTTGCCACGACATTGCAGCACTTTGCCACTCTTTTCAGTACTTTGCCACGACTTTGCCACAACTCTTCATTACTTTGCCACACTTTTCAGTACTTTGCCACGACTTTTCAGTACTTTGCCACTACTTTTCAGCACTTTGCCACAACTTTTCAGTACTTTGCCACTGTTTTCAGTACTTTGCCACGACTTTGCAGCACTTTGCCACTCTTTTCAGTACTTTGCCACGACTTTGCCACAACTCTTCAGTACTTTGCCACACTTTTCAGTACTTTGCCACGACTTTTCAGTACTTTGCCACTACTTTTCAGCACTTTGCCACAACTTTTCAGTACTTTGCCACACTTTTCAGCACTTTGCCACTACTTTTCAGTACTTTGCCACACTTTTCAGTACTTTGCCACGACTTTTCAGCACTTCGCCACAAAATTTCAGTACTTTGCCACACTTTTCAGTACTTTGCCACGACTTTGCCACAACTTTTCAGTACTTTGCCACTCTTTTCAGTACTTTGCCACGACTTTGCCACAACTTTTTAGTACTTTGCCACAATTTTCAGTACTTTGCCACGACTTTTCAGCACTTCGCCACTACTTTTCAGTACTTTGCCACACTTTTCAGTACTTTGCCACGACTTTGCAGCACTTTGCCACACTTTTCAGCACTTTGCCACAACTTTTCAGTACTTTGCCACACTTTTCAGTACTTTGCCACGACTTTGCCACACTTGTCAGCACTTTGCCACAACTTTTCAGTCCTTTGCCACACTTTTCAGCACTTTGCCACGACTTTGCAGCACTTTGCCACACTTTTCAGCACTTTGCCCAACTATTCAGTACTTTGCCACACTTTTCAGTACTTTGCCACGACTTTGCAGCACTTTGCCACTCTTTTCAGTATTTTGCCACGACTTTGCCATAACTCTTCAGTACTTTGCCACACTTTTCAGTACTTTGCCACGACTTTTCAGTACTTTGCCACTACTTTTCAGCACTTTGCCACAACTTTTCAGTACTTTGCCACGACATTGCAGCACTTTGCCACTCTTTTCAGTACTTTGCCACGACTTTGCCACAACTCTTCATTACTTTGCCACACTTTTCAGTACTTTGCCACGACTTTTCAGTACTTTGCCACTACTTTTCAGCACTTTGCCACAACTTTTCAGTACTTTGCCACACTTTTCAGTACTTTGCCACGACTTTTCAGCACTTTGCCACAACTTTTCAGTACTTTGCCACACTTTTCAGTACATTGCCACGACTTTTCAGCACTCGCCACAACTTTTCAGTACTTTGCCACACTTTTCAGCACTTTGCGATGACTTTGCAGCACTTTGCCACACTTTTCAGCACTTTGCCACAACTTTTCAGTACTTTGCCACACTTTTCAGTACTTTGTCACGACTTTGCAGCACTTTGCCACTTTTTTCAGAACTTTGCCACGACTTTGCCACAACTCTTCAGTACTTTGCCACACTTTTCAGTACTTTGCCACGACTTTTCAGTACTTTGCCACTACTTTTCAACACTTTGCCACAACTTTTCAGTACTTTGCCACGACTTTGCAGCACTTTGCCGTCTTTTCAGTACTTTGCCACGACTTTGCCACAACTCTTCAGTACTTTGCCACACTTTTCAGTACTTTGCCACGACTTTTCAGTACTTTGCCACTACTTTTCAGTACTTTGCCACAACTTTTCAGTACGTTGCCACACTTTTCAGCACTTTGCCACAACTTTTCAGTACTTTGCCACACTTTTCAGCACTTTGCCACTACTTTTCAGTACTTTGCCACACTTTTCAGTACTTTGCCACGACTTTTCAGCACTTCGCCACAAAATTTCAGAACTTTGCCACACTTTTCAGTACTTTGCCACGACTTTGCCACAACTTTTCAGTACTTTGCCACACTTTTCAGTGCTTTGCCACGACATTGCCACAACTTTTCAGTACTTTGCCACACTTTTCAGTACTTTGCCACGACTTTGCCACAACTTTTCAGTACTTTGCCACACTTTTCAGTACTTTGCCACGACTTTTCAGCACTTCGCCACTACTTTTAATTACTTTGCCACACTTTTCAGCACTTTGCCACAACTTTTCAGTCCTTTGCCACACTTTTCAGCACTTTGCCACGACTTTGCAACACTTTGCCACACTTTTCAGCACTTTGCCACAACTTTTCAGTACTTTGCCACACTTTTCAGTATTTGCCATGACTTTGCAGCACTTTGCCACTCTTTTCAGTACTTTGCCACGACTTTGCCACAACTCTTCAGTACTTTGCCACACTTTTCAGTACTTTGCCACGACTTTTCAGTACTTTGCCACTACTTTTCAACACTTTGCCACAACTTTTCAGTACTTTGCCACGACTTTGCAGCACTTTGCCATTCTTTTCAGTACTTTGCCACGACTTTGCCACAACTCTTCAGTACTTTGCCACACTTTTCAGTACTTTGCCACGACTTTTCAGTACTTTGCCACTACTTTTCAGCACTTTGCCACAACTTTTCAGTACTTTGCCACACTTTTCAGCACTTTGCCACAACTTTTCAGTACTTTGCCACACTTTTCAGCACTTCGCCACTACTTTTCAGTACTTTGCCACACTTTTCAGTACTTTGCCACAACTTTTCAGTCCTTTGCCACACTTTTCAGCACTTTGCCACGACTTTGCAGCACTTTGCCACACTTTTCAGCACTTTGCCACAACTTTTCAGTCCTTTGCCACACTTTTCAGCACTTTGCCACGACTTTGCAGCACTTTGCCACACTTTTCAGCACTTTGCCACAACTTTTCAGTACTTTGCCACGACTTTGCCACAACTTTTCAGTACTTTGCCACTCTTTTCAGTACTTTGCCACGACTTTGCCACGACTTTTCAGTCCTTTGTCACACTTTTCAGCACTTTGCCACGACTTTGCAACACTTTGCCACACTTTTCAGCACTTTGCCACAACTTTTCAGTACTTTGCCACACTTTTCAGTACTTTGCCATGACTTTGCAGCACTTTGCCACTCTTTTCAGTACTTTGCCACGACTTTGCCACAACTCTTCAGTACTTTGCCACACTTTTCAGTACTTTGTCACGACTTTTCAGTACTTTGCCACTACTTTTCAACACTTTGCCACAACTTTTCAGTACTTTGCCACGACTTTGCAGCACTCGCCACAACTTCTCAGTACTTTGCCACACGTTCAGCTCTTTGCCACGACTTTGCAGCACTTTGCCACACTTTTCAGCACTTTGCCACAACTTTTCAGTACTTTGCCACACTTTTCAGTACTTTGCCACGACTTTGCAGCACTTTGCCACTCTTTTCAGAACTTTGCCACGACTTTGCCACAACTCTTCAGTACTTTGCCACACTTTTCAGTACTTTGCCACGACTTTTCAGTACTTTGCCACTACTTTTCAATACTTTGCCACAACTTTTCAGTACTTTGCCACGACATTGCAGCACTTTGCCACTCTTTTCAGTACTTTGCCACGACTTTGGCACAACTCTTCAGTACTTTGCCACACTTTTCAGTACTTTGCCACGACTTTTCAGTACTTTGCCACTACTTTTCAGCACTTTGCCACAACTTTTCAGTACTTTGCCAAACTTTTCAGTACTTTGCCACGACTTTGCCACGACTTTTCAGCACTTTGCCACAACTTTTCAGTACTTTACCACACTTTTCAGTACATTGCCACTCTTTTCAGCACTTTGCCACAACTTTTCAGTACTTTGCCACAACTTTTCAGTCCTTTGCCACACTTTTCAGCACTTTGCCACAACTTTTCAGTACTTTGCCACAACTTTTCAGTCCTTTGCCACACTTTTCAGCACTTTGCCACGACTTTGCAGCACTTTGCCACACTTTTCAGCACTTTGCCACAACTTTTCAGTACTTTGCCACAACTTTTCAGTCCTTTGCCACACTTTTCAGCACTTTGCCACGACTTTGCAGCACTTTGCCACACTTTTCAGCACTTTGCCACAACTTTTCAGTCCTTTGCCACACTTTTCAGCACTTTGCCACAACTTTTCAGTACTTTGCCACTCTTTTCAGTACTTTGCCACGACTTTGCCACAACTTTTCAGTACTTTGCCACACTTTTCAGTACTTTGCCACGACTTTGCCACAACTTTTCAGTACTTTGCCACACTTTTCAGTACTTTGCCACACTTTTCAGTACTTTGCCACGACTTTTCAGCACTTCGCCACTACTTTTCAGTACTTTGCCACAACTTTTCAGTACTTTGCCACTCTTTTCAGTACTTTGCCACGACTTTGCCACAACTTTTCAGTACTTTGCCACACTTTTCAGTACTTTGCCACGACTTTGCCACAACTTTTCAGTACTTTGCCACACTTTTCAGTACTTTGCCACGACTTTTCAGCACTTCGCCACTACTTTTCAGTACTTTGCCACACTTTTCAGCACTTTGCCACAATTTTTCAGTCCTTTGCCACACTTTTCAGCACTTTGCCACGACTTTGCATCACTTTGCCACACTTTTCAGCACTTTGCCACAACTTTTCAGTACTTTGCCACTGTTTTCAGTACTTTGCCACGACTTTGCAGCACTTTGCCACTCTTTTCAGTACTTTGCCACGACTTTGCCACAACTCTTCAGCACTTTGCCACAACTTTTCAGTACTTTGCCACACTTTTCAGCACTTTGCCACTACTTTTCAGTACTTTGCCACACTTTTCAGTACTTTGCCACGACTTTTCAGCACTTCGCCACAAAATTTCAGTACTTTGCCACTCTTTTCAGTATTTTGCCACGACTTTGCCATAACTCTTCAGTACTTTGCCACACTTTTCAGTACACTGCCACGACTTTTCAGTACTTTGCCACTACTTTTCAGCATTTGCCACAACTTTTCAGTACTTTGCCACACTTTTCAGCACTTTGCCACAACTTTTCAGTACTTTGCCACACTTTTCAGCACTTTGCCACTACTTTTCAGTACTTTGCCACACTTTTCAGTCCTTTGCCACACTTTTCAGCACTTTGCCACGACTTTGCAGCACTTTGCCACACTTTTCAGCACTTTGCCACAACTTTTCAGTCCTTTGCCACACTTTTCAGCACTTTGCCACGACTTTGCAGCACTTTGCCACACTTTTCAGCACTTTGCCACAACTTTTCAGTACTTTGCCACACTTTTCAGTACTTTGCCACGACTTTGCCACAACTTTTCAGTACTTTGCCACTCTTTTCAGTACTTTGCCACGACTTTGCCACAACTTTTCAGTACTTTGCCACACTTTTCAGTACTTTGCCACGACTTTGCCACAACTTTTCAGTACTTTGCCACACTTTTCAGTACTTTGCCACGACTTTTCAGCACTTCGCCACTACTTTTCAGTACTTTGCCACACTTTTCAGCACTTTGCCACAACTTTTCAGTCCTTTGCCACACTTTTCAGCACTTTGCCACGATTTTGCATCACTTTGCCACACTTTTCAGCACTTTGCCACAACTTTTCAGTACTTTGCCACTGTTTTCAGTACTTTGCCACGACTTTGCAGCACTTTGCCACTCTTTTCAGTACTTTGCCACGACTTTGCCACAACTCTTCAGTACTTTGCCACACTTTTCAGTACTTTGCCACGACTTTTCAGTACTTTGCCACTACTTTTCAGCACTTTGCCACAACTTTTCAGTACTTTGCCACACTTTTCAGCACTTTGCCACTACTTTTCAGTACTTTGCCACACTTTTCAGTACTTTGCCACGACTTTTCAGCACTTCGCCACAAAATTTCAGTACTTTGCCACACTTTTCAGTACTTTGCCACGACTTTGCCACAACTTTTCAGTACTTTGCCACTCTTTTCAGTACTTTGCCACGACTTTGCCACAACTTTTCAGTACTTTGCCACAATTTTCAGTACTTTGCCACGACTTTTCAGCACTTCGCCACTACTTTTCAGTACTTTGCCACACTTTTCAGTACTTTGCCACGACTTTGCAGCACTTTGCCACACTTTTCAGCACTTTGCCACAACTTTTCAGTACTTTGCCACACTTTTCAGTACTTTGCCACGACTTTGCCACACTTGTCAGCACTTTGCCACAACTTTTCAGTCCTTTGCCACACTTTTCATCACTTTGCCACGACTTTGCAGCACTTTGCCACACTTTTCAGCACTTTGCCCAACTATTCAGTACTTTGCCACACTTTTCAGTACTTTGCCACGACTTTGCAGCACTTTGCCACTCTTTTCAGTATTTTGCCACGACTTTGCCATAACTCTTCAGTACTTTGCCACACTTTTCAGTACTTTGCCACGACTTTTCAGTACTTTGCCACTACTTTTCAGCACTTTGCCACAACTTTTCAGTACTTTGCCACGACATTGCAGCACTTTGCCACTCTTTTCAGTACTTTGCCACGACTTTGCCACAACTCTTCATTACTTTGCCACACTTTTCAGTACTTTGCCACGACTTTTCAGTACTTTGCCACTACTTTTCAGCACTTTGCCACAACTTTTCAGTACTTTGCCACTGTTTTCAGTACTTTGCCACGACTTTGCAGCACTTTGCCACTCTTTTCAGTACTTTGCCACGACTTTGCCACAACTCTTCAGTACTTTGCCACACTTTTCAGTACTTTGCCACGACTTTTCAGTACTTTGCCACACTTTTCAGTACTTTGCCACGACTTTTCAGCACTTCGCCACAAAATTTCAGTACTTTGCCACACTTTTCAGTACTTTGCCACGACTTTGCCACAACTTTTCAGTACTTTGCCACTCTTTTCAGTACTTTGCCACGACTTTGCCACAACTTTTCAGTACTTTGCCACAATTTTCAGTACTTTGCCACGACTTTTCAGCACTTCGCCACTACTTTTCAGTACTTTGCCACACTTTTCAGTACTTTGCCACGACTTTGCAGCACTTTGCCACACTTTTCAGCACTTTGCCACAACTTTTCAGTACTTTGCCACACTTTTCAGTACTTTGCCACGACTTTGCAGCACTTTGCCACTCTTTTCAGTATTTTGCCACGACTTTGCCATAACTCTTCAGTACTTTGCCACACTTTTCAGTACTTTGCCACGACTTTTCAGTACTTTGCCACTACTTTTCAGCACTTTGCCACAACTTTTCAGTACTTTGCCACGACATTGCAGCACTTTGCCACTCTTTTCAGTACTTTGCCACGACTTTGCCACAACTCTTCATTACTTTGCCACACTTTTCAGTACTTTGCCACGACTTTTCAGTACTTTGCCACTACTTTTCAGCACTTTGCCACAACTTTTCAGTACTTTGCCACTGTTTTCAGTACTTTGCCACGACTTTGCAGCACTTTGCCACTCTTTTCAGTACTTTGCCACGACTTTGCCACAACTCTTCAGTACTTTGCCACACTTTTCAGTACTTTGCCACGACTTTTCAGTACTTTGCCACTACTTTTCAGCACTTTGCCACAACTTTTCAGTACTTTGCCACACTTTTCAGCACTTTGCCACTACTTTTCAGTACTTTGCCACACTTTTCAGTACTTTGCCACGACTTTTCAGCACTTCGCCACAAAATTTCAGTACTTTGCCACACTTTTCAGTACTTTGCCACGACTTTGCCACAACTTTTCAGTACTTTGCCACTCTTTTCAGTACTTTGCCACGACTTTGCCACAACTTTTTAGTACTTTGCCACAATTTTCAGTACTTTGCCACGACTTTTCAGCACTTCGCCACTACTTTTCAGTACTTTGCCACACTTTTCAGTACTTTGCCACGACTTTGCAGCACTTTGCCACACTTTTCAGCACTTTGCCACAACTTTTCAGTACTTTGCCACACTTTTCAGTACTTTGCCACGACTTTGCCACACTTGTCAGCACTTTGCCACAACTTTTCAGTCCTTTGCCACACTTTTCAGCACTTTGCCACGACTTTGCAGCACTTTGCCACACTTTTCAGCACTTTGCCCAACTATTCAGTACTTTGCCACACTTTTCAGTACTTTGCCACGACTTTGCAGCACTTTGCCACTCTTTTCAGTATTTTGCCACGACTTTGCCATAACTCTTCAGTACTTTGCCACACTTTTCAGTACTTTGCCACGACTTTTCAGTACTTTGCCACTACTTTTCAGCACTTTGCCACAACTTTTCAGTACTTTGCCACGACATTGCAGCACTTTGCCACTCTTTTCAGTACTTTGCCACGACTTTGCCACAACTCTTCATTACTTTGCCACACTTTTCAGTACTTTGCCACGACTTTTCAGTACTTTGCCACTACTTTTCAGCACTTTGCCACAACTTTTCAGTACTTTGCCACACTTTTCAGTACTTTGCCACGACTTTTCAGCACTTTGCCACAACTTTTCAGTACTTTGCCACACTTTTCAGTACATTGCCACGACTTTTCAGCACTCGCCACAACTTTTCAGTACTTTGCCACACTTTTCAGCACTTTGCGATGACTTTGCAGCACTTTGCCACACTTTTCAGCACTTTGCCACAACTTTTCAGTACTTTGCCACACTTTTCAGTACTTTGTCACGACTTTGCAGCACTTTGCCACTTTTTTCAGAACTTTGCCACGACTTTGCCACAACTCTTCAGTACTTTGCCACACTTTTCAGTACTTTGCCACGACTTTTCAGTACTTTGCCACTACTTTTCAACACTTTGCCACAACTTTTCAGTACTTTGCCACGACTTTGCAGCACTTTGCCGTCTTTTCAGTACTTTGCCACGACTTTGCCACAACTCTTCAGTACTTTGCCACACTTTTCAGTACTTTGCCACGACTTTTCAGTACTTTGCCACTACTTTTCAGTACTTTGCCACAACTTTTCAGTACGTTGCCACACTTTTCAGCACTTTGCCACAACTTTTCAGTACTTTGCCACACTTTTCAGCACTTTGCCACTACTTTTCAGTACTTTGCCACACTTTTCAGTACTTTGCCACGACTTTTCAGCACTTCGCCACAAAATTTCAGTACTTTGCCACACTTTTCAGTACTTTGCCACGACTTTGCCACAACTTTTCAGTACTTTGCCACACTTTTCAGTGCTTTGCCACGACATTGCCACAACTTTTCAGTACTTTGCCACACTTTTCAGTACTTTGCCACGACTTTGCCACAACTTTTCAGTACTTTGCCACACTTTTCAGTACTTTGCCACGACTTTTCAGCACTTCGCCACTACTTTTAATTACTTTGCCACACTTTTCAGCACTTTGCCACAACTTTTCAGTCCTTTGCCACACTTTTCAGCACTTTGCCACGACTTTGCAACACTTTGCCACACTTTTCAGCACTTTGCCACAACTTTTCAGTACTTTGCCACACTTTTCAGTATTTGCCATGACTTTGCAGCACTTTGCCACTCTTTTCAGTACTTTGCCACGACTTTGCCACAACTCTTCAGTACTTTGCCACACTTTTCAGTACTTTGCCACGACTTTTCAGTACTTTGCCACTACTTTTCAACACTTTGCCACAACTTTTCAGTACTTTGCCACGACTTTGCAGCACTTTGCCATTCTTTTCAGTACTTTGCCACGACTTTGCCACAACTCTTCAGTACTTTGCCACACTTTTCAGTACTTTGCCACGACTTTTCAGTACTTTGCCACTACTTTTCAGCACTTTGCCACAACTTTTCAGTACTTTGCCACACTTTTCAGCACTTTGCCACAACTTTTCAGTACTTTGCCACACTTTTCAGCACTTCGCCACTACTTTTCAGTACTTTGCCACACTTTTCAGTACTTTGCCACAACTTTTCAGTCCTTTGCCACACTTTTCAGCACTTTGCCACGACTTTGCAGCACTTTGCCACACTTTTCAGCACTTTGCCACAACTTTTCAGTCCTTTGCCACACTTTTCAGCACTTTGCCACGACTTTGCAGCACTTTGCCACACTTTTCAGCACTTTGCCACAACTTTTCAGTACTTTGCCACGACTTTGCCACAACTTTTCAGTACTTTGCCACTCTTTTCAGTACTTTGCCACGACTTTGCCACGACTTTTCAGTCCTTTGCCACACTTTTCAGCACTTTGCCACGACTTTGCAACACTTTGCCACACTTTTCAGCACTTTGCCACAACTTTTCAGTACTTTGCCACACTTTTCAGTACTTTGCCATGACTTTGCAGCACTTTGCCACTCTTTTCAGTACTTTGCCACGACTTTGCCACAACTCTTCAGTACTTTGCCACACTTTTCAGTACTTTGTCACGACTTTTCAGTACTTTGCCACTACTTTTCAACACTTTGCCACAACTTTTCAGTACTTTGCCACGACTTTGCAGCACTCGCCACAACTTCTCAGTACTTTGCCACACGTTCAGCTCTTTGCCACGACTTTGCAGCACTTTGCCACACTTTTCAGCACTTTGCCACAACTTTTCAGTACTTTGCCACACTTTTCAGTACTTTGCCACGACTTTGCAGCACTTTGCCACTCTTTTCAGAACTTTGCCACGACTTTGCCACAACTCTTCAGTACTTTGCCACACTTTTCAGTACTTTGCCACGACTTTTCAGTACTTTGCCACTACTTTTCAATACTTTGCCACAACTTTTCAGTACTTTGCCACGACATTGCAGCACTTTGCCACTCTTTTCAGTACTTTGCCACGACTTTGGCACAACTCTTCAGTACTTTGCCACACTTTTCAGTACTTTGCCACGACTTTTCAGTACTTTGCCACTACTTTTCAGCACTTTGCCACAACTTTTCAGTACTTTGCCAAACTTTTCAGTACTTTGCCACGACTTTGCCACGACTTTTCAGCACTTTGCCACAACTTTTCAGTACTTTACCACACTTTTCAGTACATTGCCACTCTTTTCAGTACTTTGCCACTACTTTGCCACAACTCTTCAGTACTTTGCCACACTTTTCAGCACTTTGGCACAACTTTTCAGTACTTTGCCACACTTTTCAGCACTTTGCCTCTACTTTTCAGTACTTTGCCACACTTTTCAGTACTTTGCCACGACTTTTCAGCACATCGCCACAAAATTTCAGTACTTTGCCACACTTTTCAGTACTTTGCCACGACTTTGCCACAACTTTTCAGTACTTTGCCACTCTTTTCAGTACTTTGCCACGACTTTGCCACAACTTTTCTGTACTTTGCCACACTTTTCAGTACTTTGCCACGACTTTTCAGCACTTCGCCACTACTTTTCAGTACTTTGCCACACTTTTCAGTACTTTGCCACAACTTTTCAGTACTTTGCCACACTTTTCAGTACTTTGCCACGACTTTGCAGCACTTCGCCACTACTTTTCAGTACTTTGCCACACTTTTCAGTACATTGCCACGACTTTGCCACAACTTTTCATTACTTTGCCACACTTTTCAGCACTTCGCCACTACTTTTCAGTACTTTGCCACACTTTTCAGTACTTTGCCACAACTTTTCAGTACTTTGCCACACCTTTCAGTACTTTGCCACGACTTTGCAGCACTTTGCCACTCTTTTCAGTACTTTGCCACGAATTTGCCACAACTCTTCAGTACTTTGCCACACTTTTCAGTACTTTGCCACGACTTTTCAGCACTTTGCCACAACTTTTCAGTATTTTGCCACACTTTTCAGTACTTTGCCACGAGTTTTCAGCACTTTGCCACAACTTTTCAGTACTTTGCCACACTTTTCAGTACATTGCCACGACTTTTCAGCACTCGCCACAACTTCTCAGTACTTTGCCACACTTTTCAGCACTTTGCCACGACTTTGCAGCACTTTGCCACACTTTTCAGCACTTTGCCACAACTTTTCAGTACTTTGCCACACTTTTCAGAACTTTGCCACGACTTTGCAGCACTTTGCCACTCTTTTCAGAACTTTGCAGCGACTTTGCCACAACTCTTCAGTACTTTGCCACACTTTTCAGTACTTTGCCACGACTTTTCAGTACTTTGCCACTACTTTTCAGCACTTTGCCACAACTTTTCAGTACTTTGCCACACTTTTCAGTACTTTGCCACGACTTTTCAGCACTTTGCCACAACTTTTCAGTGTTTTGCCACACTTTTCAGTACATTGCCACGACTTTTCAGCACTCGCCACAACTTTTCAGTACTTTGCCACACTTTTCAGTACTTTGCGATGACTTTGCAGCACTTTGCCACACTTTTCAGCACTTTGCCACAACTTTTCAGTACTTTGCCACAACTTTTCAGTACTTTGCCACACTTTTCAGTACTTTGCCACGACTTTTCAGCACTTTGCCACAACTTTTCAGTACTTTGCCACACTTTTCAGTACATTGCCACGACTTTTCAGCACTCGCCACAACTTTTCAGTACTTTGCCACACTTTTCAGCACTTTGCGATGACTTTGCAGCACTTTGCCACACTTTTCAGCGCTTTGCCACAACTTTTCAGTACTTTGCCACACTTTTCAGTACTTTGTCACGACTTTGCAGCACTTTGCCACTTTTTTCAGAACTTTGCCACGACTTTGCCACAACTCTTCAGTACTTTGCCACACTTTTCAGTACTTTGCCACGACTTTTCAGTACTTTGCCACTACTTTTCAGCACTTTGCCACAACTTTTCAGTACGTTGCCACACTTTTCAGCACTTTGCCACAACTTTTCAGTACTTTGCCACACTTTTCAGCACTTTGCCACTACTTTTCAGTACTTTGCCACACTTTTCAGTACTTTGCCACGACTTTTCAGCACTTCGCCACAAAATTTCAGTACTTTGCCACACTTTTCAGTACTTTGCCACGACTTTGCCACAACTTTTCAGTACTTTGCCACACCTTTCAGTACTTTGCCACGACTTTGCAGCACTTTGCCACTCTTTTCAGTACTTTGCCACGAATTTGCCACAACTCTTCAGTACTTTGCCACACTTTTCAGTACTTTGCCACGACTTTTCAGCACTTTGCCACAACTTTTCAGTATTTTGCCACACTTTTCAGTACTTTGCCACGAGTTTTCAGCACTTTGCCACAACTTTTCAGTACTTTGCCACACTTTTCAGTACATTGCCACGACTTTTCAGCACTCGCCACAACTTCTCAGTACTTTGCCACACTTTTCAGCACTTTGCCACGACTTTGCAGCACTTTGCCACACTTTTCAGCACTTTGCCACAACTTTTCAGTACTTTGCCACACTTTTCAGAACTTTGCCACGACTTTGCAGCACTTTGCCACTCTTTTCAGAACTTTGCAGCGACTTTGCCACAACTCTTCAGTACTTTGCCACACTTTTCAGTACTTTGCCACGACTTTTCAGTACTTTGCCACTACTTTTCAACACTTTGCCACAACTTTTCAGTACTTTGCCATGACATTGCAGCACTTTGCCACTCTTTTCAGTACTTTGCCACGACTTTGCCACAACTCTTCAGTACTTTGCCACACTTTTCAGTACTTTGCCACGACTTTTCAGTACTTTGCCACTACTTTTCAGCACTTTGCCACAACTTTTCAGTACTTTGCCACACTTTTCAGTACTTTGCCACGACTTTTCAGCACTTTGCCACAACTTTTCAGTGTTTTGCCACACTTTTCAGTACATTGCCACGACTTTTCAGCACTCGCCACAACTTTTCAGTACTTTGCCACACTTTTCAGTACTTTGCGATGACTTTGCAGCACTTTGCCACACTTTTCAGCACTTTGCCACAACTTTTCAGTACTTTGCCACAACTTTTCAGTACTTTGCCACACTTTTCAGTACTTTGCCACGACTTTTCAGCACTTTGCCACAACTTTTCAGTACTTTGCCACACTTTTCAGTACATTGCCACGACTTTTCAGCACTCGCCACAACTTTTCAGTACTTTGCCACACTTTTCAGCACTTTGCGATGACTTTGCAGCACTTTGCCACACTTTTCAGCGCTTTGCCACAACTTTTCAGTACTTTGCCACACTTTTCAGTACTTTGTCACGACTTTGCAGCACTTTGCCACTTTTTTCAGAACTTTGCCACGACTTTGCCACAACTCTTCAGTACTTTGCCACACTTTTCAGTACTTTGCCACGACTTTTCAGTACTTTGCCACTACTTTTCAGCACTTTGCCACAACTTTTCAGTACGTTGCCACACTTTTCAGCACTTTGCCACAACTTTTCAGTACTTTGCCACACTTTTCAGCACTTTGCCACTACTTTTCAGTACTTTGCCACACTTTTCAGTACTTTGCCACGACTTTTCAGCACTTCGCCACAAAATTTCAGTACTTTGCCACACTTTTCAGTACTTTGCCACGACTTTGCCACAACTTTTCAGTACTTTGCCACACCTTTCAGTACTTTGCCACGACTTTGCAGCACTTTGCCACTCTTTTCAGTACTTTGCCACGAATTTGCCACAACTCTTCAGTACTTTGCCACACTTTTCAGTACTTTGCCACGACTTTTCAGCACTTTGCCACAACTTTTCAGTATTTTGCCACACTTTTCAGTACTTTGCCACGAGTTTTCAGCACTTTGCCACAACTTTTCAGTACTTTGCCACACTTTTCAGTACATTGCCACGACTTTTCAGCACTCGCCACAACTTCTCAGTACTTTGCCACACTTTTCAGCACTTTGCCACGACTTTGCAGCACTTTGCCACACTTTTCAGCACTTTGCCACAACTTTTCAGTACTTTGCCACACTTTTCAGAACTTTGCCACGACTTTGCAGCACTTTGCCACTCTTTTCAGAACTTTGCAGCGACTTTGCCACAACTCTTCAGTACTTTGCCACACTTTTCAGTACTTTGCCACGACTTTTCAGTACTTTGCCACTACTTTTCAACACTTTGCCACAACTTTTCAGTACTTTGCCATGACATTGCAGCACTTTGCCACTCTTTTCAGTACTTTGCCACGACTTTGCCACAACTCTTCAGTACTTTGCCACACTTTTCAGTACTTTGCCACGACTTTTCAGTACTTTGCCACTACTTTTCAGCACTTTGCCACAACTTTTCAGTACTTTGCCACACTTTTCAGTACTTTGCCACGACTTTTCAGCACTTTGCCACAACTTTTCAGTGTTTTGCCACACTTTTCAGTACATTGCCACGACTTTTCAGCACTCGCCACAACTTTTCAGTACTTTGCCACACTTTTCAGTACTTTGCGATGACTTTGCAGCACTTTGCCACACTTTTCAGCACTTTGCCACAACTTTTCAGTACTTTGCCACAACTTTTCAGTACTTTGCCACACTTTTCAGTACTTTGCCACGACTTTTCAGCACTTTGCCACAACTTTTCAGTACTTTGCCACACTTTTCAGTACATTGCCACGACTTTTCAGCACTCGCCACAACTTTTCAGTACTTTGCCACACTTTTCAGCACTTTGCGATGACTTTGCAGCACTTTGCCACACTTTTCAGCGCTTTGCCACAACTTTTCAGTACTTTGCCACACTTTTCAGTACTTTGTCACGACTTTGCAGCACTTTGCCACTTTTTTCAGAACTTTGCCACGACTTTGCCACAACTCTTCAGTACTTTGCCACACTTTTCAGTACTTTGCCACGACTTTTCAGTACTTTGCCACTACTTTTCAGCACTTTGCCACAACTTTTCAGTACGTTGCCACACTTTTCAGCACTTTGCCACAACTTTTCAGTACTTTGCCACACTTTTCAGCACTTTGCCACTACTTTTCAGTACTTTGCCACACTTTTCAGTACTTTGCCACGACTTTTCAGCACTTCGCCACAAAATTTCAGTACTTTGCCACACTTTTCAGTACTTTGCCACGACTTTGCCACAACTTTTCAGTACTTTGCCACACTTTTCAGTACTTTGCCACGACTTTTCAGCACTTCGCCACTACTTTTAATTACTTTGCCACACTTTTCAGCACTTTGCCACAACTTTTCAGTCCTTTGCCACACTTTTCAGCACTTTGCCACGACTTTGCAACACTTTGCCACACTTTTCAGCACTTTGCCACAACTTTTCAGTACTTTGCCACACTTTTCAGTACTTTGCCATTACTTTGCAGCACTTTGCCACTCTTTTCAGTACTTTGCCATGACTTTGCCACAACTCTTCAGTACTTTGCCACACTTTTCAGTACTTTGTCACGACTTTTCAGTACTTTGCCACTACTTTTCAACACTTTGCCACAACTTTTCAGTACTTTGCCACGACTTTGCAGCACTTTGCCACTCTTTTCAGTACTTTGCCACGACTTTGCCACAACTCTTCAGTACTTTGCCACACTTTTCAGAACTTTGCCACGACTTTTCAGTACTTTGCCACTACTTTTCAGCACTTTGCCACAACTTTTCAGTACTTTGCCACACTTTTCAGCACTTCGCCACTACTTTTCAGCACTTCGCCACTACTTTTCAGTACTTTGCCACACTTTTCAGTACATTGCCACGACTTTGCCACAACTTTTCATTACTTTGCCACACTTTTCAGCACTTCGCCACTACTTTTCAGTACTTTGCCACACTTTTCAGTACTTTGCCACAACTTTTCAGTACTTTGCCACACTTTTCAGTACTTTGCCACGACTTTGCAGCACTTTGCCACTCTTTTCAGTACTTTGCCACGAATTTGCCACAACTCTTCAGTACTTTGCCACACTTTTCAGTACTTTGCCACGACTTTTCAGCACTTTGCCACAACTTTTCAGTACTTTGCCACACTTTTCAGTACTTTGCCACGAGTTTTCAGCACTTTGCCACAACTTTTCAGTACTTTGCCACACTTTTCAGTACATTGCCACGACTTTTCAGCACTCGCCACATCTTCTCAGTACTTTGCCACACTTTTCAGCACTTTGCCACGACTTTGCCACAACTTTTCAGTACTTTGCCACACTTTTCAGAACTTTGCCACGACTTTGCAGCACTTTGCCACTCTTTTCAGAACTTTGCAGCGACTTTGCCACAACTCTTCAGTACTTTGCCACACTTTTCAGTACTTTGCCACGACTTTTCAGTACTTTGCCACTACTTTTCAACACTTTGCCACAACTTTTCAGTACTTTGCCACGACATTGCAGCACTTTGCCACTCTTTTCAGTACTTTGCCACGACTTTGCCACAACTCTTCAGTACTTTGCCACACTTTTCAGTACTTTGCCACGACTTTTCAGTACTTTGCCACTACTTTTCAGCACTTTGCCACAACTTTTCAGTACTTTGCCACACTTTTCAGTACTTTGCCACGACTTTTCAGCACTTTGCCACAACTTTTCAGTACTTTGCCACACTTTTCAGTACATTGCCACGACTTTTCAGCACTCGCCACAACTTTTCAGTACTTTGCCACACTTTTCAGCACTTTGCGATGACTTTGCAGCACTTTGCCACACTTTTCAGCACTTTGCCACAACTTTTCAGTACTTTGCCACACTTTTCAGTACTTTGTCACGACTTTGCAGCACTTTGCCACTCTTTTCAGTACTTTGCCACGAATTTGCCACAACTCTTCAGTACTTTGCCACACTTTTCAGTACTTTGCCACGACTTTTCAGCACTTTGCCACAACTTTTCAGTATTTTGCCACACTTTTCAGTACTTTGCCACGAGTTTTCAGCACTTTGCCACAACTTTTCAGTACTTTGCCACACTTTTCAGTACATTGCCACGACTTTTCAGCACTCGCCACAACTTCTCAGTACTTTGCCACACTTTTCAGCACTTTGCCACGACTTTGCAGCACTTTGCCACACTTTTCAGCACTTTGCCACAACTTTTCAGTACTTTGCCACACTTTTCAGAACATTGCCACGACTTTGCAGCACTTTGCCACTCTTTTCAGAACTTTGCAGCGACTTTGCCACAACTCTTCAGTACTTTGCCACACTTTTCAGTACTTTGCCACGACTTTTCAGTACTTTGCCACTACTTTTCAACACTTTGCCACAACTTTTCAGTACTTTGCCATGACATTGCAGCACTTTGCCACTCTTTTCAGTACTTTGCCACGACTTTGCCACAACTCTTCAGTACTTTGCCACACTTTTCAGTACTTTGCCACGACTTTTCAGTACTTTGCCACTACTTTTCAGCACTTTGCCACAACTTTTCAGTACTTTGCCACACTTTTCAGTACTTTGCCACGACTTTTCAGCACTTTGCCACAACTTTTCAGTGTTTTGCCACACTTTTCAGTACATTGCCACGACTTGTCAGCACTCGCCACAACTTTTCAGTACTTTGCCACACTTTTCAGCACTTTGCGATGACTTTGCAGCACTTTGCCACACTTTTCAGCACTTTGCCACAACGTTTCAGTACTTTGCCACAACTTTTCAGTACTTTGCCACACTTTTCAGTACTTTGCCACGACTTTTCAGCACTTTGCCACAACTTTTCAGTACTTTGCCACACTTTTCAGTACATTGCCACGACTTTTCAGCACTCGCCACAACTTTTCAGTACTTTGCCACACTTTTCAGCACTTTGCGATGACTTTGCAGCACTTTGCCACACTTTTCAGCGCTTTGCCACAACTTTTCAGTACTTTGCCACACTTTTCAGTACTTTGTCACGACTTTGCAGCACTTTGCCACTTTTTTCAGAACTTTGCCACGACTTTGCCACAACTCTTCAGTACTTTGCCACACTTTTCAGTACTTTGCCACGACTTTTCAGTACTTTGCCACTACTTTTCAGCACTTTGCCACAACTTTTCAGTACGTTGCCACACTTTTCAGCACTTCGCCACAAAATTTCAGTACTTTGCCACACTTTTCAGTACTTTGCCACGACTTTGCCACAACTTTTCAGTACTTTGCCACACTTTTCAGTACTTTGCCATTACTTTGCAGCACTTTGCCACTCTTTTCAGTACTTTGCCATGACTTTGCCACAACTCTTCAGTACTTTGCCACACTTTTCAGTACTTTGTCACGACTTTTCAGTACTTTGCCACTACTTTTCAACACTTTGCCACAACTTTTCAGTACTTTGCCACGACTTTGCAGCACTTTGCCACTCTTTTCAGTACTTTGCCACGACTTTGCCACAACTCTTCAGTACTTTGCCACACTTTTCAGAACTTTGCCACGACTTTTCAGTACTTTGCCACTACTTTTCAGCACTTTGCCACAACTTTTCAGTACTTTGCCACACTTTTCAGCACTTCGCCACTACTTTTCAGCACTTCGCCACTACTTTTCAGTACTTTGCCACACTTTTCAGTACATTGCCACGACTTTGCCACAACTTTTCATTACTTTGCCACACTTTTCAGCACTTCGCCACTACTTTTCAGTACTTTGCCACACTTTTCAGTACTTTGCCACAACTTTTCAGTACTTTGCCACACTTTTCAGTACTTTGCCACGACTTTGCAGCACTTTGCCACTCTTTTCAGTACTTTGCCACGAATTTGCCACAACTCTTCAGTACTTTGCCACACTTTTCAGTACTTTGCCACGACTTTTCAGCACTTTGCCACAACTTTTCAGTACTTTGCCACACTTTTCAGTACTTTGCCACGAGTTTTCAGCACTTTGCCACAACTTTTCAGTACTTTGCCACACTTTTCAGTACATTGCCACGACTTTTCAGCACTCGCCACATCTTCTCAGTACTTTGCCACACTTTTCAGCACTTTGCCACGACTTTGCCACAACTTTTCAGTACTTTGCCACACTTTTCAGAACTTTGCCACGACTTTGCAGCACTTTGCCACTCTTTTCAGAACTTTGCAGCGACTTTGCCACAACTCTTCAGTACTTTGCCACACTTTTCAGTACTTTGCCACGACTTTTCAGTACTTTGCCACTACTTTTCAGCACTTTGCCACAACTTTTCAGTACTTTGCCACACTTTTCAGTACTTTGCCACGACTTTTCAGCACTTTGCCACAACTTTTCAGTACTTTGCCACACTTTTCAGTACATTGCCACGACTTTTCAGCACTCGCCACAACTTTTCAGTACTTTGCCACACTTTTCAGCACTTTGCGATGACTTTGCAGCACTTTGCCACACTTTTCAGCACTTTGCCACAACTTTTCAGTACTTTGCCACACTTTTCAGTACTTTGTCACGACTTTGCAGCACTTTGCCACTTTTTTCAGAACTTTGCCACGACTTTGCCACAACTCTTCAGTACTTTGCCACACTTTTCAGTACTTTGCCACGACTTTTCAGTACTTTGCCACTACTTTTCAACACTTTGCCACAACTTTTCAGTACTTTGCCACGACTTTCCAGCACTTTGCCACTCTTTTCAGTACTTTGCCACGACTTTGCCACAACTCTTCAGTACTTTGCCACACTTTTCAGTACTTTGCCACGACTTTTCAGTACTTTGCCACTACTTTTCAGCACTTTGCCACAACTTTTCAGTACTTTGCCACACTTTTCAGTACTTTGCCACGACTTTTCAGCACTTTGCCACAACTTTTCAGTACTTTGCCACACTTTTCAGTACATTGCCACGACTTTTCAGCACTCGCCACAACTTTTCAGTACTTTGCCACACTTTTCAGCACTTTGCGATGACTTTGCAGCACTTTGCCACACTTTTCAGCACTTTGCCACAACTTTTCAGTACTTTGCCACACTTTTCAGTACTTTGTCACGACTTTGCAGCACTTTGCCACTTTTTTCAGAACTTTGCCACGACTTTGCCACAACTCTTCAGTACTTTGCCACACTTTTCAGTACTTTGCCACGACTTTTCAGTACTTTGCCACTACTTTTCAGCACTTTGCCACAACTTTTCAGTACGTTGCCACACTTTTCAGCACTTTGCCACAACTTTTCAGTACTTTGCCACACTTTTCAGCACTTTGCCACTACTTTTCAGTACTTTGCCACACTTTTCAGTACTTTGCCACGACTTTTCAGCACTTCGCCACAAAATTTCAGTACTTTGCCACACTTTTCAGTACTTTGCCACGACTTTGCCACAACTTGTCAGTACTTTGCCACACTTTTCAGTGCTTTGCCACGACATTGCAGCACTTTGCCACACTTTTCAGCACTTTTTACAACTTTTCAGTCCTTTGCCACACTTTTCAGCACTTTGCCACGACTTTGCAGCACTTTGCCACACTTTTCAGCACTTTGCCACAACTTTTCAGTACTTTGCCACACTTTTCAGTACTTTGCCACGACTTTGCCACAACTTTTCAGTACTTTGCCACTCTTTTCAGTACTTTGCCACGACTTTGCAACAACTTTTCAGTACTTTGCCACACTTTTCAGTACTTTGCCACGACTTTGCCACAACTTTTCAGTACTTTTCCACACTTTTCAGTACTTTGCCA
Source organism: Saccoglossus kowalevskii (assembly GCF_978046115.1). Lineage (NCBI taxonomy): Eukaryota > Metazoa > Hemichordata > Enteropneusta > Harrimaniidae > Saccoglossus > Saccoglossus kowalevskii. Next base: position 25,137 of record NW_028188642.1, read on the forward strand.
CGACTTTTCAGCACTTCGCCACTACTTTTCAGTACTTTGCCACACTTTTCAGCACTTTGCCACAACTTTTCAGTCCTTTGCCACACTTTTCAGCACTTTGCCACGACTTTGCATCACTTTGCCACACTTTTCAGCACTTTGCCACAACTCTTCAGTACTTTGCCACACTTTTTAGTACTTTGCCACGACTTTTCAGCACTTTGCCACAACTTTTCAGTACTTTGCCACACTTTTCAGTACTTTGCCACGAGTTTTCAGCACTTTGCCACAACTTTTCAGTACTTTGCCACACTTTTCAGTACATTGCCACGATTTTTCAGCACTCGCCACAACTTCTCAGTACTTTGCCACACTTTTCAGCACTTTGCCACGACTTTGCAGCACTTTGCCACACTTTTCAGCACTTTGCCACAACTTTTCAGTACTTTGCCACGACTTTGCCACAACTTTTCAGTACTTTGCCACTCTTTTCAGTACTTTGCCACGACTTTGCAACAACTTTTCAGTACTTTGCCACACTTTTCAGTACTTTGCCACGACTTTGCCACAACTTTTCAGTACTTTTCCACACTTTTCAGTACTTTGCCACGACTTTTCAGCACTTCGCCACTACTTTTCAGTACTTTGCCACACTTTTCAGCACTTTGCCACAACTTTTCAGTCCTTTGCCACACTTTTCAGCACTTTGCCACGACTTTGCATCACTTTGCCACACTTTTCAGCACTTTGCCACAACTCTTCAGTACTTTGCCACACTTTTCAGTACTTTGCCACGACTTTTCAGCACTTTGCCACAACTTTTCAGTACTTTGCCACACTTTTCAGTACTTTGCCACGAGTTTTCAGCACTTTGCCACAACTTTTCAGTACTTTGCCACACTTTTCAGTACATTGCCACGATTTTTCAGCACTCGCCACAACTTCTCAGTACTTTGCCACACTTTTCAGCACTTTGCCACGACTTTGCAGCACTTTGCCACACTTTTCAGCACTTTGCCACAACTTTTCAGTACTTTGCCACACTTTTCAGTACTTTGCCACGACTTTGCAGCACTTTGCCACTCTTTTCAGAACTTTGCCACGACTTTGCCACAACTCTTCAGTACTTTGCCACACTTTTCAGTACTTTGCCACGACTTTTCAGTACTTTGCCACTACTTTTCAACACTTTGCCACAACTTTTCAGTACTTTGCCACGACATTGCAGCACTTTGCCACACTTTTCAGTACTTTGCCACGACTTTTCAGTACTTTGCCACTACTTTTCAGCACTTTGCCACAACTTTTCAGTACTTTGCCACACTTTTCAGTACTTTGCCACGACTTTTCAGCACTTTGCCACAAATTTTCAGTACTTTGCCACACTTTTCAGTACATTGCCACGACTTTTCAGCACTCGCCACAACTTTTCAGTACTTTGCCACACTTTTCAGCACTTTGCGATGACTTTGCAGCACTTTGCCACACTTTTCAGCACTTTGCCACAACTTTTCAGTACTTTGCCACACTTTTCAGTACTTTGTCACGACTTTGCAGCACCATGCCACTTTTTTCAGAACTTTGCCACGACTTTGCCACAACTCTTCAGTACTTTGCCACACTTTTCAGTACTTTGCCACGACTTTTCAGTACTTTGCCACTACTTTTCAGCACTTTGCCACAACTTTTCAGTACGTTGCCACACTTTTCAGCACTTTGCCACAACTTTTCAGTACTTTGCCACACTTTTCAGCACTTTGCCACTACTTTTTAGTACTTTGCCACACTTTTCAGTACTTTGCCACGACTTTTCAGCACTTCGCCACAAAATTTCAGTACTTTGCCACACTTTTCAGTACTTTGCCACGACTTTGCCACAACTTGTCAGTACTTTGCCACACTTTTCAGTGCTTTGCCACGACATTGCCACAACTTTTCAGTACTTTGCCACACTTTTCAGTACTTTGCCACGACTTTGCCACAACTTTTCAGTACTTTGCCACACTTTTCAGTACTTTGTCACGACTTTTCAGCACTTCGCCACTACTTTTAATTACTTTGCCACACTTTTCAGCACTTTGCCACAACTTTTCAGTCCTTTGCCGCACTTTTCAGCACTTTGCCACGACTTTGCAACACTTTGCCACACTTTTCAGCACTTTGCCACAACTTTTCAGTACTTTGCCACACTTTTCAGTACTTTGCCATGACTTTGCAGCACTTTGCCACTCTTTTCAGTACTTTGCCACGACTTTGCCACAACTCTTCAGTACTTTGCCACACTTTTCAGTACTTTGTCACGACTTTTCAGTACTTTGCCACTACTTTTCAACACTTTGCCACAACTTTTCAGTACTTTGCCACGACTTTGCAGCACTTTGCCACTCTTTTCAGTACTTTGCCACGACTTTGCCACAACTCTTCAGTACTTTGCCACACTTTTCAGTACTTTGCCACGACTTTTCAGTACTTTGCCACTACTTTTCAGCACTTTGCCACAACTTTTCAGTACTTTGCCACACTTTTCAGCACTTTGCCACAACTTTTCAGTACTTTGCCACACTTTTCAGCACTTCGCCACTACTTTTCAGTACTTTGCCACACTTTTCAGCACTTTGCCACAACTTTTCAGTCCTTTGCCACACTTTCCAGCACTTTGCCACGACTTTGCAGCACTTTGCCACACTTTTCAGCACTTTTTACAACTTTTCAGTCCTTTGCCACACTTTTCAGCACTTTGCCACGACTTTGCAGCACTTTGCCACACTTTTCAGCACTTTGCCACAACTTTTCAGTACTTTGCCACACTTTTCAGTACTTTGCCACGACTTTGCCACAACTTTTCAGTACTTTGCCACTCTTTTCAGTACTTTGCCACGACTTTGCCACAACTTTTCAGTACTTTGCCACACTTTTCAGTACTTTGCCACGACTTTGCCACAACTTTTCAGTACTTTGCCACACTTTTCAGTACTTTGCCACGACTTTTCAGCACTTCGCCACTACTTTTCAGTACTTTGCCACACTTTTCAGCACTTTGCCACAACTTTTCAGTCCTTTGCCACACTTTTCAGCACTTTGCCACGACTTTGCATCACTTTGCCACACTTTTCAGCACTTTGCCACAACTCTTCAGTACTTTGCCACACTTTTCAGTACTTTGCCATGACTTTTCAGCACTTTGCCACAACTTTTCAGTACTTTGCCACACTTTTCAGGACTTTGCCACGAGTTTTCAGCACTTTGCCACAACTTTTCAGTACTTTGCCACACTTTTCAGTACATTGCCACGACTTTTCAGCACTCGCCACAACTTCTCAGTACTTTGCCACACTTTTCAGTACTTTGCCACGACTTTGCAGCACTTTGCCACACTTTTCAGCACTTTGCCACAACTTTTCAGTACTTTGCCACACTTTTCAGTACTTTGCCACGACTTTGCAGCACTTTGCCACTCTTTTCAGAACTTTGCCACGACTTTGCCACAACTCTTCAGTACTTTGCCACACTTTTCAGTACTTTGCCACGACTTTTCAGTACTTTGCCACTACTTTTCAACACTTTGCCACAACTTTTCAGTACTTTGCCACGACATTGCAGCACTTTGCCACTCTTTTCAGTACTTTGCCACGACTTTGCCACAACTCTTCAGTACTTTGCCACACTTTTCAGTACTTTGCCACGACTTTTCAGTACTTTGCCACTACTTTTCAGCACTTTGCCACAACTTTTCAGTACTTTGCCACACTTTTCAGTACTTTGCCACGACTTTTCAGCACTTTGCCACAACTTTTCAGTACTTTGCCACACTTTTCAGTACATTGCCACGACTTTTCAGCACTCGCCACAACTTTTCAGTACTTTGCCACACTTTTCAGCACTTTGCGATGACTTTGCAGCACTTTGCCACACTATTCAGCACTTTGCCACATTTTTTCAGTACTTTGCCACACTTTTCAGTACTTTGTCACGACTTTGCAGCACTTTGCCACTTTTTTCAGAACTTTGCCACGACTTTGCCACAACTCTTCAGTACTTTGCCACACTTTTCAGTACTTTGCCACGACTTTTCAGTACTTTGCCACTACTTTTCAACACTTTGCCACAATTTTCAGTACTTTGCCACGACTTTGCAGCACTTTGCCACTCTTTTCAGTACTTTGCCACGACTTTGCCACAACTCTTCAGTACTTTGCCACACTTTTCAGTACTTTGCCACGACTTTTCAGTACTTTGCCACTACTTTTCAGCACTTTGCCACAACTTTTCAGTACGTTGCCACACTTTTCAGCACTTTGCCACAACTTTTCAGTACTTTGCCACACTTTTCAGCACTTTGCCACTACTTTTCAGTACTTTGCCACACTTTTCAGTACTTTGCCACGACTTTTCAGCACTTCGCCACATAATTTCAGTACTTTGCCACACTTTTCAGTACTTTGCCACGACTTTGCCACAACTTTTCAGTACTTTGCCACACTTTTCAGTGCTTTGCCACGACATTGCCACAACTTTTCAGTACTTTGCCACACTTTTCAGTACTTTGCCACGACTTTGCCACAACTTTTCAGTACTTTGCCACACTTTTCAGTACTTTGCCACGACTTTTCAGCACTTCGCCACTACTTTTAATTACTTTGCCACACTTTTCAGCACTTTGCCACAACTTTTCAGTCCTTTGCCGCACTTTTCAGCACTTTGCCACGACTTTGCAACACTTTGCCACACTTTTCAGCACTTTGCCACAACTTTTCAGTACTTTGCCACACTTTTCAGTACTTTGCCATGACTTTGCAGCACTTTGCCACTCTTTTCAGTACTTTGCCACGACTTTGCCACAACTCTTCAGTACTTTGCCACACTTTTCAGTACTTTGTCACGACTTTTCAGTACTTTGCCACTACTTTTCAACACTTTGCCACAACTTTTCAGTACTTTGCCACGACTTTGCAGCACTTTGCCACTCTTTTCAGTACTTTGCCACGACTTTGCCACAACTCTTCAGTACTTTGCCACACTTTTCAGTACTTTGCCACGACTTCTCAGTACTTTGCCACTACTTTTCAGCACTTTGCCACAACTTTTCAGTACTTTGCCACACTTTTCAGCACTTTGCCACAACTTTTCAGTACTTTGCCACACTTTTCAGCACTTCGCCACTACTTTTCAGTACTTTGCCACGACTTTGCCACAACTCTTCAGTACTTTGCCACACTTTTCAGTACTTTGCCACGACTTTTCAGTACTTTGCCACTACTTTTCAACACTTTGCCACAACTTTTCAGTACTTTGCCACGACATTGCAGCACTTTGCCACTCTTTTCAGTACTTTGCCACGACTTTGCCACAACTCTTCAGTACTTTGCCACACTTTTCAGTACTTTGCCACGACTTTTCAGTACTTTGCCACTACTTTTCAGCACTTTGCCACAACTTTTCAGTACTTTGCCACACTTTTCAGTACTTTGCCACGACTTTTCAGCACTTTGCCACAACTTTTCAGTACTTTGCCACACTTTTCAGTACATTGCCACGACTTTTCAGCACTCGCCACAACTTTTCAGTACTTTGCCACACTTTTCAGCACTTTGCGATGACTTTGCAGCACTTTGCCACACTATTCAGCACTTTGCCACATTTTTTCAGTACTTTGCCACACTTTTCAGTACTTTGTCACGACTTTGCAGCACTTTGCCACTTTTTTCAGAACTTTGCCACGACTTTGCCACAACTCTTCAGTACTTTGCCACACTTTTCAGTACTTTGCCACGACTTTTCAGTACTTTGCCACTACTTTTCAACACTTTGCCACAATTTTCAGTACTTTGCCACGACTTTGCAGCACTTTGCCACTCTTTTCAGTACTTTGCCACGACTTTGCCACAACTCTTCAGTACTTTGCCACACTTTTCAGTACTTTGCCACGACTTTTCAGTACTTTGCCACTACTTTTCAGCACTTTGCCACAACTTTTCAGTACGTTGCCACACTTTTCAGCACTTTGCCACAACTTTTCAGTACTTTGCCACACTTTTCAGCACTTTGCCACTACTTTTCAGTACTTTGCCACACTTTTCAGTACTTTGCCACGACTTTTCAGCACTTCGCCACATAATTTCAGTACTTTGCCACACTTTTCAGTACTTTGCCACGACTTTGCCACAACTTTTCAGTACTTTGCCACACTTTTCAGTGCTTTGCCACGACATTGCCACAACTTTTCAGTACTTTGCCACACTTTTCAGTACTTTGCCACGACTTTGCCACAACTTTTCAGTACTTTGCCACACTTTTCAGTACTTTGCCACGACTTTTCAGCACTTCGCCACTACTTTTAATTACTTTGCCACACTTTTCAGCACTTTGCCACAACTTTTCAGTCCTTTGCCGCACTTTTCAGCACTTTGCCACGACTTTGCAACACTTTGCCACACTTTTCAGCACTTTGCCACAACTTTTCAGTACTTTGCCACACTTTTCAGTACTTTGCCATGACTTTGCAGCACTTTGCCACTCTTTTCAGTACTTTGCCACGACTTTGCCACAACTCTTCAGTACTTTGCCACACTTTTCAGTACTTTGTCACGACTTTTCAGTACTTTGCCACTACTTTTCAACACTTTGCCACAACTTTTCAGTACTTTGCCACGACTTTGCAGCACTTTGCCACTCTTTTCAGTACTTTGCCACGACTTTGCCACAACTCTTCAGTACTTTGCCACACTTTTCAGTACTTTGCCACGACTTCTCAGTACTTTGCCACTACTTTTCAGCACTTTGCCACAACTTTTCAGTACTTTGCCACACTTTTCAGCACTTTGCCACAACTTTTCAGTACTTTGCCACACTTTTCAGCACTTCGCCACTACTTTTCAGTACTTTGCCACACTTTTCAGCACTTTGCCACAACTTTTCAGTCCTTTGCCACACTTTCCAGCACTTTGCCATGACTTTGCAGCACTTTGCCACACTTTTCAGCACTTTTTACAACTTTTCAGTCCTTTGCCACACTTTTCAGCACTTTGCCACGACTCCGCAGCACTTTGCCACACTTTTCAGCACTTTGCCACAACTTTTCAGTACTTTGCCACACTTTTCAGTACTTTGCCACGACTTTGCCACAACTTTTCAGTACTTTGCCACTCTTTTCAGTACTTTGCCACGACTTTGCCACAACTTTTCAGTACTTTGCCACACTTTTCAGTACTTTGCCACGACTTTGCCACAACTTTTCAGTACTTTGCCACACTTTTCAGTACTTTGCCACGACTTTTCAGCACTTCGCCACTACTTTTCAGTACTTTGCCACACTTTTCAGCACTTTGCCACAACTTTTCAGTCCTTTGCCACACTTTTCAGCACTTTGCCACGACTTTGCATCACTTTGCCACACTTTTCAGCACTTTGCCACAACTCTTCAGTACTTTGCCACACTTTTCAGTACTTTGCCATGACTTTTCAGCACTTTGCCACAACTTTTCAGTACTTTGCCACACTTTTCAGTACTTTGCCACGAGTTTTCAGCACTTTGCCACAACTTTTCAGTACTTTGCCACACTTTTCAGTACATTGCCACGACTTTTCAGCACTCGCCACAACTTCTCAGTACTTTGCCACACTTTTCAGCACTTTGCCACGACTTTGCAGCACTTTGCCACACTTTTCAGCACTTTGCCACAACTTTTCAGTACTTTGCCACACTTTTCAGTACTTTGCCACGACTTTGCAGCACTTTGCCACTCTTTTCAGAACTTTGCCACGACTTTGCCACAACTCTTCAGTACTTTGCCACACTTTTCAGTACTTTGCCACGACTTTTCAGTACTTTGCCACAACTTTTCAGTACTTTGCCACACTTTTCAGTACTTTGCCACGACTTTGCAGCACTTTGCCACTCTTTTCAGAACTTTGCCACGACTTTGCCACAACTCTTCAGTACTTTGCCACACTTTTCAGTACTTTGCCACGACTTTTCAGTACTTTGCCACTACTTTTCAACACTTTGCCACAACTTTTCAGTACTTTGCCACGACATTGCAGCACTTTGCCACTCTTTTCAGTACTTTGCCACGACTTTGCCACAACTTTTCAGTACTTTGCCACACTTTTCAGTACTTTGCCACGACTTTGCCACAACTTTTCAGTACTTTGCCACACTTTTCAGTACTTTGCCACGACTTTTCAGCACTTCGCCACTACTTTTCAGTACTTTGCCACACTTTTCAGCACTTTGCCACAACTTTTCAGTCCTTTGCCACACTTTTCAGCACTTTGCCACGACTTTGCATCACTTTGCCACACTTTTCAGCACTTTGCCACAACTCTTCAGTACTTTGCCACACTTTTCAGTACTTTGCCATGACTTGTCAGCACTTTGCCACAACTTTTCAGTACTTTGCCACACTTTTCAGTACTTTGCCACGAGTTTTCAGCACTTTGCCACAACTTTTCAGTACTTTGCCACACTTTTCAGTACATTGCCACGACTTTTCAGCACTCGCCACAACTTCTCAGTACTTTGCCACACTTTTCAGCACTTTGCCACGACTTTGCAGCACTTTGCCACACTTTTCAGCACTTTGCCACAACTTTTCAGTACTTTGCCACACTTTTCAGTACTTTGCCACGACTTTGCAGCACTTTGCCACTCTTTTCAGAACTTTGCCACGACTTTGCCACAACTCTTCAGTACTTTGCCACACTTTTCAGTACTTTGCCACGACTTTTCAGTACTTTGCCACTACTTTTCAACACTTTGCCACAACTTTTCAGTACTTTGCCACGACATTGCAGCACTTTGCCACTCTTTTCAGTACTTTGCCACGACTTTGCCACAACTTTTCAGTACTTTGCCACACTTTTCAGTACTTTGCCACGACTTTGCCACAACTTTTCAGTACTTTGCCACACTTTTCAGTACTTTGCCACGACTTTTCAGCACTTCGCCACTACTTTTCAGTACTTTGCCACACTTTTCAGCACTTTGCCACAACTTTTCAGTCCTTTGCCACACTTTTCAGCACTTTGCCACGACTTTGCATCACTTTGCCACACTTTTCAGCACTTTGCCACAACTCTTCAGTACTTTGCCACTACTTTTCAACACTTTGCCACAACTTTTCAGTACTTTGCCACGACATTGCAGCACTTTGCCACTCTTTTCAGTACTTTGCCACGACTTTGCCACAACTCTTCAGTACTTTGCCACACTTTTCAGTACTTTGCCACGACTTTTCAGTACTTTGCCACTACTTTTCAGCACTTTGCCACAACTTTTCAGTACTTTGCCACACTTTTCAGTACTTTGCCACGACTTTTCAGCACTTTGCCACAACTTTTCAGTACTTTGCCACACTTTTCAGTACATTGCCACGACTTTTCAGCACTCGCCACTACTTTTCAGTACTTTGCCACACTTTTCAGCACTTTGCGATGACTTTGCAGCACTTTGCCACACTTTTCAGCACTTTGCCACATTTTTTCAGTACTTTGCCACACTTTTCAGTACTTTGTCACGACTTTGCAGCACTTTGCCACTTTTTTCAGAACTTTGCCACGACTTTGCCACAACTCTTCAGTACTTTGCCACACTTTTCAGTACTTTGCCACGACTTTACAGTACTTTGCCACTACTTTTCAACACTTTGCCACAACTTTTCAGTACGTTGCCACACTTTTCAGCACTTTGCCACAACTTTTCAGTACTTTGCCACACTTTTCAGCACTTTGCCACTACTTTTCAGTACTTTGCCACACTTTTCAGTACTTTGCCACGACTTTTCAGCACTTCGCCACAAAATTTCAGTACTTTGCCACACTTTTCAGTACTTTGCCACGACTTTGCCACAACTTTTCAGTACTTTGCCACACTTTTCAGTGCTTTGCCACGACATTGCCACAACTTTTCAGTACTTTGCCACACTTTTCAGTACTTTGCCACGACTTTGCCACAACTTTTCAGTACTTTGCCACACTTTTCAGTACTTTGCCACGACTTTTCAGCACTTCGCCACTACTTTTAATTACTTTGCCACACTTTTCAGCACTTTGCCACAATTTTTCAGTCCTTTGCCACACTTTTCAGCACTTTGCCACGACTTTGCAACACTTTGCCACACTTTTCAGCACTTTGCCACAACTTTTCAGTACTTTGCCACACTTTTTAGTACTTTGCCATGACTTTGCAGCACTTTGCCACTCTTTTCAGTACTTTGCCACGACTTTGCCACAACTCTTCAGTACTTTGCCACACTTTTCAGTACTTTGCCACGACTTTTCAGTACTTTGCCACTACTTTTCAACACTTTGCCACAACTTTTCAGTACTTTTCCACGACTTTGCAGCACTTTGCCATTCTTTTCAGTACTTTGCCACGACTTTGCCACAACTCTTCAGTACTTTGCCACACTTTTCAGTACTTTGCCACGACTTTTCAGTACTTTGCCACTACTTTTCAGCACTTTGCCACAACATTTCAGTACTTTGCCACACTTTTCAGCACTTTGCCACAACTTTTCAGTACTTTGCCACACTTTTCAGCACTTCGCCACTACTTTTCAGTACTTTGCCACACTTTTCAGCACTTTGCCACAACTTTTCAGTCCTTTGCCACACTTTCCAGCACTTTGCCACGACTTTGCAGCATATGCCACACTTTTCAGCACTTTGCCACAACTTTTCAGTCCTTTGCCACACTTTTCAGCACTTTGCCACGACTTTGCAGCACTTTGTCACACTTTTCAGCACTTTGCCACAACTTTTCAGTACTTTGCCACACTTTTCAGTACTTTGCCACGACTTTGCCACAACTTTTCAGTACTTTGCCACACTTTTCAGTACTTTGCCACGACTTTGCCACAACTTTTCAGTACTTTGCCACACTTTTCAGTACTTTGCCACGACTTTTCAGCACTTCGCCACTACTTTTCAGTACTTTGCCACACTTTTCAGCACTTTGCCACAACTTTTCAGTCCTTTGCCACACTTTTCAGCACTTTGCCACGACTTTGCATCACTTTGCCACACTTTTCAGCACTTTGCCACAACTCTTCAGTACTTTGCCACACTTTTCAGTACTTTGCCACGACTTTTCAGCACTTTGCCACAACTTTTCAGTACTTTGCCACACTTTTCAGTACTTTGCCACGAGTTTTCAGCACTTTGCCACAACTTTTCAGTACTTTGCCACACTTTTCAGTACATTGCAACGACTTTTCAGCACTCGCCACAACTTCTCAGTACTTTGCCACACTTTTCAGCACTTTGCCACGACTTTGCAGCACTTTGCCACACTTTTCAGCACTTTGCCACGACTTTTCAGTACTTTGCCACTACTTTTCAACACTTTGCCACAACTTTTCAGTACTTTGCCACGACATTGCAGCACTTTGCCACTCTTTTCAGTACTTTGCCACGACTTTGCCACAACTCTTCATTACTTTGCCACACTTTTCAGTACTTTGCCACGACTTTTCAGTACTTTGCCACTACTTTTCAGCACTTTGCCACAACTTTTCAGTACTTTGCCACACTTTTCAGTACTTTGCCACGACTTTTCAGCACTTTGCCACAACTTTTCAGTACTTTGCCACACTTTTCAGTACATTGCCACGACTTTTCAGCACTCGCCACAACTTTTCAGTACTTTGCCACACTTTTCAGCACTTTGCGATGACTTTGCAGCACTTTGCCACACTTTTCAGCACTTTGCCACAACTTTTCAGTACTTTGCCACACTTTTCAGTACTTTGTCACGACTTTGCAGCACTTTGCCACTTTTTTCAGAACTTTGCCACGACTTTGCCACAACTCTTCAGTACTTTGCCACACTTTTCAGTACTTTGCCACGACTTTACAGTACTTTGCCACTACTTTTCAACACTTTGCCACAATTTTCAGTACTTTGCCACGACTTTGCAGCACTTTGCCACTCTTTTCAGTACTTTGCCACGACTTTGCCACAACTCTTCAGTACTTTGCCACACTTTTCAGTACTTTGCCACGACTTTTCAGTACTTTGCCACTACTTTTCAGCACTTTGCCACAACTTTTCAGTACGTTGCCACACTTTTCAGCACTTTGCCACAACTTTTCAGTACTTTGCCACACTTTTCAGCACTTTGCCACTACTTTTCAGTACTTTGCCACACTTTTCAGTACTTTGCCACGACTTTTCAGCACTTCGCCACAAAATTTCAGTACTTTGCCACACTTTTCAGTACTTTGCCACGACTTTGCCACAACTTTTCAGTACTTTGCCACACTTTTCAGTGCTTTGCCACGACATTGCCACAACTTTTCAGTACTTTGCCACACTTTTCAGTACTTTGCCACGACTTTGCCACAACTTTTCAGTACTTTGCCACACTTTTCAGTACTTTGCCACGACTTTTCAGCACTTCGCCACTACTTTTAATTACTTTGCCACACTTTTCAGCACTTTGCCACAATTTTTCAGTCCTTTGCCACACTTTTCAGCACTTTGCCACGACTTTGCAACACTTTGCCACACTTTTCAGCACTTTGCCACAACTTTTCAGTACTTTGCCACACTTTTTAGTACTTTGCCATGACTTTGCAGCACTTTGCCACTCTTTTCAGTACTTTGCCACGACTTTGCCACAACTCTTCAGTACTTTGCCACACTTTTCAGTACTTTGCCACGACTTTTCAGTACTTTGCCACTACTTTTCAACACTTTGCCACAACTTTTCAGTACTTTTCCACGACTTTGCAGCACTTTGCCATTCTTTTCAGTACTTTGCCACGACTTTGCCACAACTCTTCAGTACTTTGCCACACTTTTCAGTACTTTGCCACGACTTTTCAGTACTTTGCCACTACTTTTCAGCACTTTGCCACAACATTTCAGTACTTTGCCACACTTTTCAGCACTTTGCCACAACTTTTCAGTACTTTGCCACACTTTTCAGCACTTCGCCACTACTTTTCAGTACTTTGCCACACTTTTCAGCACTTTGCCACAACTTTTCAGTCCTTTGCCACACTTTCCAGCACTTTGCCACGACTTTGCAGCATATGCCACACTTTTCAGCACTTTGCCACAACTTTTCAGTCCTTTGCCACACTTTTCAGCACTTTGCCACGACTTTGCAGCACTTTGTCACACTTTTCAGCACTTTGTCACAACTTTTCAGTACTTTGCCACACTTTTCAGTACTTTGCCACGACTTTGCCACAACTTTTCAGTACTTTGCCACACTTTTCAGTACTTTGCCACGACTTTGCCACAACTTTTCAGTACTTTGCCACACTTTTCAGTACTTTGCCACGACTTTTCAGCACTTCGCCACTACTTTTCAGTACTTTGCCACACTTTTCAGCACTTTGCCACAATTTTTCAGTCCTTTGCCACACTTTTCAGCACTTTGCCACGACTTTGCATCACTTTGCCACACTTTTCAGCACTTTGCCACAACTCTTCAGTACTTTGCCACACTTTTCAGTACTTTGCCACGACTTTTCAGCACTTTGCCACAACTTTTCAGTACTTTGCCACACTTTTCAGTACTTTGCCACGAGTTTTCAGCACTTTGCCACAACTTTTCAGTACTTTGCCACACTTTTCAGTACATTGCAACGACTTTTCAGCACTCGCCACAACTTCTCAGTACTTTGCCACACTTTTCAGCACTTTGCCACGACTTTGCAGCACTTTGCCACACTTTTCAGCACTTTGCCACGACTTTTCAGTACTTTGCCACTACTTTTCAACACTTTGCCACAACTTTTCAGTACTTTGCCACGACATTGCAGCACTTTGCCACTCTTTTCAGTACTTTGCCACGACTTTGCCACAACTCTTCATTACTTTGCCACACTTTTCAGTACTTTGCCACGACTTTTCAGTACTTTGCCACTACTTTTCAGCACTTTGCCACAACTTTTCAGTACTTTGCCACACTTTTCAGTACTTTGCCACGACTTTTCAGCACTTTGCCACAACTTTTCAGTACTTTGCCACACTTTTCAGTACATTGCCACGACTTTTCAGCACTCGCCACAACTTTTCAGTACTTTGCCACACTTTTCAGCACTTTGCGATGACTTTGCAGCACTTTGCCACACTTTTCAGCACTTTGCCACAACTTTTCAGTACTTTGCCACACTTTTCAGTACTTTGTCACGACTTTGCAGCACTTTGCCACTTTTTTCAGAACTTTGCCACGACTTTGCCACAACTCTTCAGTACTTTGCCACACTTTTCAGTACTTTGCCACGACTTTTCAGTACTTTGCCACTACTTTTCAACACTTTGCCACAACTTTTCAGTACTTTGCCACGACTTTGCAGCACTTTGCCACTCTTTTCAGTACTTTGCCACGACTTTGCCACAACTCTTCAGTACTTTGCCACACTTTTCAGTACTTTGCCACGACTTTTCAGTACTTTGCCACTACTTTTCAGCACTTTGCCACAACTTTTCAGTACGTTGCCACACTTTTCAGCACTTTGCCACAACTTTTCAGTACTTTGCCACACTTTTCAGCACTTTGCCACTACTTTTCAGTACTTTGCCACACTTTTCAGTACTTTGCCACGACTTTTCAGCACTTCGCCACAAAATTTCAGTACTTTGCCACACTTTTCAGTACTTTGCCACCACTTTGCCACAACTTTTCAGTACTTTGCCACACTTTTCAGTGCTTTGCCACGACATTGCCACAACTTTTCAGTACTTTGCCACACTTTTCAGTACTTTGCCACGACTTTGCCACAACTTTTCAGTACTTTGCCACACTTTTCAGTACTTTGCCACGACTTTTCAGCACTTCGCCACTACTTTTAATTACTTTGCCACACTTTTCAGCACTTTGCCACAACTTTTCAGTCCTTTGCCACACTTTTCAGCACTTTGCCACGACTTTGCAACACTTTGCCACACTTTTCAGCACTTTGCCACAACTTTTCAGTACTTTGCCACACTTTTCAGTATTTGCCATGACTTTACAGCACTTTGCCACTCTTTTCAGTACTTTGCCACGACTTTGCCACAACTCTTCAGTACTTTGCCACACTTTTCAGTACTTTGCCACGACTTTTCAGTACTTTGCCACTACTTTTCAACACTTTGCCACAACTTTTCAGTACTTTGCCACGACTTTGCAGCACTTTGCCATTCTTTTCAGTACTTTGCCACGACTTTGCCACAACTCTTCAGTACTTTGCCACACTTTTCAGTACTTTGCCACTACTTTTCAGCACTTTGCCACAACTTTTCAGTACTTTGCCACACTTTTCAGCACTTTGCCACAACTTTTCAGTACTTTGCCACAACTTTTCAGTCCTTTGCCACACTTTTCAGCACTTTGCCACGACTTTGCAGCACTTTGCCACACTTTTCAGCACTTTGCCACAACTTTTCAGTCCTTTGCCACACTTTTCAGCACTTTGCCACGACTTTGCAGCACTTTGCCACACTTTTCAGCACTTTGCCACAACTTTTCAGTACTTTGCCACACTTTTCAGTACTTTGCCACGACTTTGCCACAACTTTTCAGTACTTTGCCACTCTTTTCAGTACTTTGCCACGACTTTGCCACAACTTTTCAGTACTTTGCCACACTTTTCAGTACTTTGCCACGACTTTGCCACAACTTTTCAGTACTTTGCCACACTTTTCAGTACTTTGCCACGACTTTTCAGCACTTCGCCACTACTTTTCAGTACTTTGCCACACTTTTCAGAACTTTGCCACAATTTTTCAGTCCTTTGCCACACTTTTCAGCACTTTGCCACGACTTTGCATCACTTTGCCACACTTTTCAGCACTTTGCCACAACTTTTCAGTACTTTGCCACTGTTTTCAGTACTTTGCCACGACTTTGCAGCACTTTGCCACTCTTTTCAGTACTTTGCCACGACTTTGCCACAACTCTTCAGCACTTTGCCACAACTTTTCAGTACTTTGCCACACTTTTCAGCACTTTGCCACTACTTTTCAGTACTTTGCCACACTTTTCAGTACTTTGCCACGACTTTTCAGCACTTCGCCACAAAATTTCAGTACTTTGCCACTCTTTTCAGTATTTTGCCACGACTTTGCCATAACTCTTCAGTACTTTGCCACACTTTTCAGTACACTGCCACGACTTTTCAGTACTTTGCCACTACTTTTCAGCATTTGCCACAACTTTTCAGTACTTTGCCACACTTTTCAGCACTTTGCCACAACTTTTCAGTACTTTGCCACACTTTTCAGCACTTTGCCACTACTTTTCAGTACTTTGCCACACTTTTCAGTCCTTTGCCACACTTTTCAGCACTTTGCCACGACTTTGCAGCACTTTGCCACACTTTTCAGCACTTTGCCACAACTTTTCAGTCCTTTGCCACACTTTTCAGCACTTTGCCACGACTTTGCAGCACTTTGCCACACTTTTCAGCACTTTGCCACAACTTTTCAGTACTTTGCCACACTTTTCAGTACTTTGCCACGACTTTGCCACAACTTTTCAGTACTTTGCCACTCTTTTCAGTACTTTGCCACGACTTTGCCACAACTTTTCAGTACTTTGCCACACTTTTCAGTACTTTGCCACGACTTTGCCACAACTTTTCAGTACTTTGCCACACTTTTCAGTACTTTGCCACGACTTTTCAGCACTTCGCCACTACTTTCAGTACTTTGCCACACTTTTCAGCACGTTGCCACAACTTTTCAGTCCTTTGCCACACTTTTCAGCACTTTGCCACGATTTTGCATCACTTTGCCACACTTTTCAGCACTTTGCCACAACTTTTCAGTACTTTGCCACTGTTTTCAGTACTTTGCCACGACTTTGCAGCACTTTGCCACTCTTTTCAGTACTTTGCCACGACTTTGCCACAACTCTTCAGTACTTTGCCACACTTTTCAGTACTTTGCCACGACTTTTCAGTACTTTGCCACTACTTTTCAGCACTTTGCCACAACTTTTCAGTACTTTGCCACACTTTTCAGCACTTTGCCACTACTTTTCAGTACTTTGCCACACTTTTCAGTACTTTGCCACGACTTTTCAGCACTTCGCCACAAAATTTCAGTACTTTGCCACACTTTTCAGTACTTTGCCACGACTTTGCCACAACTTTTCAGTATTTGCCACTCTTTTCAGTACTTTGCCACGACTTTGCCACAACTTTTCAGTACTTTGCCACAATTTTCAGTACTTTGCCACGACTTTTCAGCACTTCGCCACTACTTTTCAGTACTTTGCCACACTTTTCAGTACTTTGCCACGACTTTGCAGCACTTTGCCACACTTTTCAGCACTTTGCCACAACTTTTCAGTACTTTGCCACGACTTTGCCACACTTGTCAGCACTTTGCCACAACTTTTAAGTCCTTTGCCACACTTTTCAGCACTTTGCCACGACTTTGCAGCACTTTGCCACACTTTTCAGCACTTTGCCCAACTATTCAGTACTTTGCCACACTTTTCAGTACTTTGCCACGACTTTGCAGCACTTTGCCACTCTTTTCAGTATTTTGCCACGACTTTGCCATAACTCTTCAGTACTTTGCCACACTTTTCAGTACTTTGCCACGACTTTTCAGTACTTTGCCACTACTTTTCAGCACTTTGCCACAACTTTTCAGTACTTTGCCACGACATTGCAGCACTTTGCCACTCTTTTCAGTACTTTGCCACGACTTTGCCACAACTCTTCATTACTTTGCCACACTTTTCAGTACTTTGCCACGACTTTTCAGTACTTTGCCACTACTTTTCAGCACTTTGCCACAACTTTTCAGTACTTTGCCACACTTTTCAGTACTTTGCCACGACTTTTCAGCACTTTGCCACAACTTTTCAGTACTTTGCCACACTTTTCAGTACATTGCCACGACTTTTCAGCACTCGCCACAACTTTTCAGTACTTTGCCACACTTTTCAGCACTTTGCGATGACTTTGCAGCACTTTGCCACACTTTTCAGCACTTTGCCACAACTTTTCAGTACTTTGCCACACTTTTCAGTACTTTGTCACGACTTTGCAGCACTTTGCCACTTTTTTCAGAACTTTGCCACGACTTTGCCACAACTCTTCAGTACTTTGCCACACTTTTCAGTACTTTGCCACGACTTTTCAGTACTTTGCCACTACTTTTCAACACTTTGCCACAACTTTTCAGTACGTTGCCACACTTTTCAGCACTTTGCCACAACTTTTCAGTACTTTGCCACACTTTTCAGCACTTTGCCACTACTTTTCAGTACTTTGCCACACTTTTCAGTACTTTGCCACGACTTTTCAGCACTTCGCCACAAAATTTCAGTACTTTGCCACACTTTTCAGTACTTTGCCACGACTTTGCCACAACTTTTCAGTACTTTGCCACACTTTTCAGTGCTTTGCCACGACATTGCCACAACTTTTCAGTACTTTGCCACACTTTTCAGTACTTTGCCACGACTTTGCCACAACTTTTCAGTACTTTGCCACACTTTTCAGTACTTTGCCACGACTTTTCAGCACTTCGCCACTACTTTTAATTACTTTGCCACACTTTTCAGCACTTTGCCACAACTTTTCAGTCCTTTGCCACGCTTTTCAGCACTTTGCCACGACTTTGCAACACTTTGCCACACTTTTCAGCACTTTGCCACAACTTTTCAGTACTTTGCCACACTTTTCAGTATTTGCCATGACTTTGCAGCACTTTGCCACTCTTTTCAGTACTTTGCCACGACTTTGCCACAACTCTTCAGTACTTTGCCACACTTTTCGTACTTTGCCACGACTTTTCAGTACTTTGCCACTACTTTTCAACACTTTGCCACAACTTTTCAGTACTTTGCCACGACTTTGCAGCACTTTGCCATTCTTTTCAGTACTTTGCCACGACTTTGCCACAACTCTTCAGTACTTTGCCACACTTTTCAGTACTTTGCCACGACTTTTCAGTACTTTGCCACTACTTTTCAGCACTTTGCCACAACTTTTCAGTACTTTGCCACACTTTTCAGCACTTTGCCACAACTTTTCAGTACTTTGCCACACTTTTCAGCACTTCGCCACTACTTTTCAGTACTTTGCCACACTTTTCAGTACTTTGCCACAACTTTTCAGTCCTTTGCCACACTTTTCAGCACTTTGCCACGACTTTGCAGCACTTTGCCACACTTTTCAGCACTTTGCCACAACTTTTCAGTCCTTTGCCACACTTTTCAGCACTTTGCCACGACTTTGCAGCACTTTGCCACACTTTTCAGCACTTTGCCACAACTTTTCAGTACTTTGCCACGACTTTGCCACAACTTTTCAGTACTTTGCCACTCTTTTCAGTACTTTGCCACGACTTTGCCACAACTTTTCAGTACTTTGCCACACTTTTCAGTACTTTGCCACGACTTTGCCACAACTTTTCAGTACTTTGCCACACTTTTCAGTACTTTGCCACGACTTTTCAGCACTTCGCCACTACTTTTCAGTACTTTGCCACACTTTTCAGCACTTTGCCACAATTTTTCAGTCCTTTGCCACACTTTTCAGCACTTTGCCACGACTTTGCATCACTTTGCCACACTTTTCAGCACTTTGCCACAACTTTTCAGTACTTTGCCACTGTTTTCAGTACTTTGCCACGACTTTGCAGCACTTTGCCACTCTTTTCAGTACTTTGCCACGACTTTGCCACAACTCTTCAGCACTTTGCCACAACTTTTCAGTACTTTGCCACACTTTTCAGCACTTTGCCACTACTTTTCAGTACTTTGCCACACTTTTCAGTACTTTGCCACGACTTTTCAGCACTTCGCCACAAAATTTCAGTACTTTGCCACACTTTTCAGTACTTTGCCACGACTTTGCCACAACTTTTCAGTACTTTGCCACTCTTTTCAGTACTTTGCCACGACTTTTCAGCACTTCGCCACTACTTTTCAGTACTTTGCCACACTTTTCAGTACTTTGCCACGACTTTGCAGCACTTTGCCACACTTTTCAGCACTTTGCCACAACTTTTCAGTACTTTGCCACACTTTTCAGTACTTTGCCACGACTTTGCCACACTTGTCAGCACTTTGCCACAACTTTTCAGTCCTTTGCCACACTTTTCAGCACTTTGCCACGACTTTGCAGCACTTTGGCACACTTTTCAGCACTTTGCCCAAACTATTCAGTACTTTGCCACACTTTTCAGTACTTTGCCACGACTTTGCAGCACTTTGCCACTCTTTTCAGTATTTTGCCACGACTTTGCCATAACTCTTCAGTACTTTGCCACACTTTTCAGTACACTGCCACGACTTTTCAGTACTTTGCAACGACTTTGCCACAACTCTTCAGCACTTTGCCACAACTTTTCAGTACTTTGCCACACTTTTCAGCACTTTGCCACTACTTTTCAGTACTTTGCCACACTTTTCAGTACTTTGCCACGACTTTTCAGCACTTCGCCACAAAATTTCAGTACTTTGCCACACTTTTCAGTACTTTGCCACGACTTTGCCACAACTTTTCAGTACTTTGCCACTCTTTTCAGTACTTTGCCACGACTTTGCCACAAATTTCAGTACTTTGCCACGACTTTGCAGCACTTTGCCACTCTTTTCAGTATTTTGCCACGACTTTGCCATAACTCTTCAGTACTTTGCCACACTTTTCAGTACACTGCCACGACTTTTCAGTACTTTGCCACTACTTTTCAGCACTTTGCCACAACTTTTCAGTACTTTGCCACACTTTTCAGCACTTTGCCACAACTTTTCAGTACTTTACCACACTTTTCAGCACTTTGCCACTACTTTTCAGTACTTTGCCACACTTTTCAGTCCTTTGCCACACTTTTCAGCACTTTGCCACGACTTTGCAGCACTTTGCCACACTTTTCAGCACTTTGCCACAACTTTTCAGTCCTTTGCCACACTTTTCAGCACTTTGCCACGACTTTGCAGCACTTTGCCACACTTTTCAGCACTTTGCCACAACTTTTCAGTACTTTGCCACACTTTTCAGTACTTTGCCACGACTTTGCCACAACTTTTCAGTACTTTGCCACTCTTTTCAGTACTTTGCCACGACTTTGCCACAACTTTTCAGTACTTTGCCACACTTTTCAGTACTTTGCCACGACTTTGCCACAACTTTTCAGTACTTTGCCACACTTTTCAGTACTTTGCCACGACTTTTCAGCACTTCGCCACTACTTTTCAGTACTTTGCCACACTTTTCAGCACTTTGCCACAACTTTTCAGTCCTTTGCCACACTTTTCAGTACTTTGCCACACTTTTCAGCACTTTGCCACGACTTTGCAGCACTTTGCCACACTTTTCAGCACTTTGCCACAACTTTTCAGTCCTTTGCCACACTTTTCAGCACTTTGCCACGACTTTGCAGCACTTTGCCACACTTTTCAGCACTTTGCCACAACTTTTCAGTACTTTGCCACGACTTTGCCACAACTTTTCAGTACTTTGCCACTCTTTTCAGTACTTTGCCACGACTTTGCCACAACTTTTCAGTACTTTGCCACACTTTTCAGTACTTTGCCACGACTTTGCCACAACTTTTCAGTACTTTGCCACACTTTTCAGTACTTTGCCACGACTTTTCAGCACTTCGCCACTACTTTTCAGTACTTTGCCACACTTTTCAGCACTTTGCCACAATTTTTCAGTCCTTTGCCACACTTTTCAGCACTTTGCCACGACTTTGCATCACTTTGCCACACTTTTCAGCACTTTGCCACAACTTTTCAGTACTTTGCCACTGTTTTCAGTACTTTGCCACGACTTTGCAGCACTTTGCCACTCTTTTCAGTACTTTGCCACGACTTTGCCACAACTCTTCAGCACTTTGCCACAACTTTTCAGTACTTTGCCACACTTTTCAGCACTTTGCCACTACTTTTCAGTACTTTGCCACACTTTTCAGTACTTTGCCACGACTTTTCAGCACTTCGCCACAAAATTTCAGTACTTTGCCACACTTTTCAGTACTTTGCCACGACTTTGCCACAACTTTTCAGTACTTTGCCACTCTTTTCAGTACTTTGCCACGACTTTTCAGCACTTCGCCACTACTTTTCAGTACTTTGCCACACTTTTCAGTACTTTGCCACGACTTTGCAGCACTTTGCCACACTTTTCAGCACTTTGCCACAACTTTTCAGTACTTTGCCACACTTTTTAGTACTTTGCCACGACTTTGCCACACTTGTCAGCACTTTGCCACAACTTTTCAGTCCTTTGCCACACTTTTCAGCACTTTGCCACGACTTTGCAGCACTTTGGCACACTTTTCAGCACTTTGCCCAAACTATTCAGTACTTTGCCACACTTTTCAGTACTTTGCCACGACTTTGCAGCACTTTGCCACTCTTTTCAGTATTTTGCCACGACTTTGCCATAACTCTTCAGTACTTTGCCACACTTTTCAGTACACTGCCACGACTTTTCAGTACTTTGCCACGACTTTGCCACAACTCTTCAGCACTTTGCCACAACTTTTCAGTACTTTGCCACACTTTTCAGCACGTTGCCACTACTTTTCAGTACTTTGCCACACTTTTCAGTACTTTGCCACGACTTTTCAGCACTTCGCCACAAAATTTCAGTACTTTGCCACACTTTTCAGTACTTTGCCACGACTTTGCCACAACTTTTCAGTACTTTGCCACTCTTTTCAGTACTTTGCCACGACTTTGCCACAAATTTCAGTACTTTGCCACGACTTTGCAGCACTTTGCCACTCTTTTCAGTATTTTGCCACGACTTTGCCATAACTCTTCAGTACTTTGCCACACTTTTCAGTACACTGCCACGACTTTTCAGTACTTTGCCACTACTTTTCAGCACTTTGCCACAACTTTTCAGTACTTTGCCACACTTTTCAGCACTTTGCCACAACTTTTCAGTACTTTGCCACACTTTTCAGCACTTTGCCACTACTTTTCAGTACTTTGCCACACTTTTCAGTCCTTTGCCACACTTTTCAGCACTTTGCCACGACTTTGCAGCACTTTGCCACACTTTTCAGCACTTTGCCACAACTTTTCAGTCCTTTGCCACACTTTTCAGCACTTTGCCACGACTTTGCAGCACTTTGCCACACTTTTCAGCACTTTGCCACAACTTTTCAGTACTTTGCCACACTTTTCAGTACTTTGCCACGACTTTGCCACAACTTTTCAGTACTTTGCCACTCTTTTCAGTACTTTGCCACGACTTTGCCACAACTTTTCAGTACTTTGCCACACTTTTCAGTACTTTGCCACGACTTTGCCACAACTTTTCAGTACTTTGCCACACTTTTCAGTACTTTGCCACGACTTTTCAGCACTTCGCCACTACTTTTCAGTACTTTGCCACACTTTTCAGCACTTTGCCACAACTTTTCAGTCCTTTGCCACACTTTTCAGCACTTTGCCACGACTTTGCATCACTTTGCCTCACTTTTCAGCACTTTGCCACAACTTTTCAGTACTTTGCCACTGTTTTCAGTACTTTGCCACGACTTTGCAGCACTTTGCCACTCTTTTCAGTACTTTGCCACGACTTTGCCACAACTCTTCAGTACTTTGCCACACTTTTCAGTACTTTGCCACGACTTTTCAGTACTTTGCCACTACTTTTCAGCACTTTGCCACAACTTTTCAGTACTTTGCCACACTTTTCAGCACTTTGCCACTACTTTTCAGTACTTTGCCACACTTTTCAGTACTTTGCCACACTTTTCAGCACTTCGCCACAAAATTTCAGTACTTTGCCACACTTTTCAGTACTTTGCCACGACTTTGCCACAACTTTTCAGTACTTTGCCACTCTTTTCAGTACTTTGCCACGACTTTGCCACAACTTTTCAGTACTTTGCCACAATTTTCAGTACTTTGCCACGACTTTTCAGCACTTCGCCACTACTTTTCAGTACTTTGCCACACTTTTCAGTACTTTGCCACGACTTTGCAGCACTTTGCCACACTTTTCAGCACTTTGCCACAACTTTTCAGTACTTTGCCACACTTTTCAGTACTTTGCCACGACTTTGCCACACTTGTCAGCACTTTGCCACAACTTTTCAGTCCTTTGCCACACTTTTCAGTACTTTGCCACGACTTTGCAGCACTTTGCCACACTTTTCAGCACTTTGCCCAAACTATTCAGTACTTTGCCACACTTTTCAGTACTTTGCCACGACTTTGCAGCACTTTGCCACTCTTTTCAGTATTTTGCCACGACTTTGCCATAACTCTTCAGTACTTTGCCACACTTTTCAGTACTTTGCCACGACTTTTCAGTACTTTGCCACTACTTTTCAGCACTTTGCCACAACTTTTCAGTACTTTGCCACACTTTTCAGCACTTTGCCACAACTTTTCAGTTCTTTGCCACACTTTTCAGCACTTTGCCACTACTTTTCAGTACTTTGCCACACTTTTCAGCACTTTGCCACAACTTTTCAGTCCTTTGCCACACTTTTCAGCACTTTGCCACGACTTTGCATCACTTTGCCACACTTTTCAGCACTTTGCCACAACTTTTCAGTACTTTGCCACTGTTTTCAGTACTTTGCCACGACTTTGCAGCACTTTGCCACTCTTTTCAGTACTTTGCCACGACTTTGCCATAACTCTTCAGTACTTTGCCACACTTTTCAGTACTTTGCCACGACTTTTCAGTACTTTGCCACTACTTTTCAGCACTTTGCCACAACTTTTCAGTACTTTGCCACACTTTTCAGTACTTTGCCACACTTTTCAGCACTTCGCCACAAAATTTCAGTACTTTGCCACACTTTTCAATACTTTGCCACGACTTTGCCACAACTTTTCAGTACTTTGCCACTCTTTTCAGTACTTTGCCACGACTTTGCCACAACTTTTCAGTACTTTGCCACAATTTTCAGTACTTTGCCACGAATTTTCAGCACTTCGCCACTACTTTTCAGTACTTTGCCACACTTTTCAGTACTTTGCCACGACTTTGCAGCACTTTGCCACACTTTTCAGCACTTTGCCACAACTTTTCAGTACTTTGCCACACTTTTCAGTACTTTGCCACGACTTTGCCACACTTGTCAGCACTTTGCCACAACTTTTCAGTCCTTTGCCACACTTTTCAGCACTTTGCCACGACTTTGCAGCACTTTGCCACACTTTTCAGCACTTTGCCCAACTATTCAGTACTTTGCCACACTTTTCAGTACTTTGCCACGACTTTGCAGCACTTTGCCACTCTTTTCAGTATTTTGCCACGACTTTGCCATAACTCTTCAGTACTTTGCCACACTTTTCAGCACTTTGCCACTACTTTTCAGTACTTTGCCACACTTTTCAGTCCTTTGCCACACTTTTCAGCACTTTGCCACGACTTTGCAGCACTTTGCCACACTTTTCAGCACTTTGCCACAACTTTTCAGTCCTTTGCCACACTTTTCAGCACTTTGCCACGACTTTGCAGCACTTTGCCACACTTTTCAGCACTTTGCCACAACTTTTCAGTACTTTGCCACACTTTTCAGTACTTTGCCACGACTTTGCCACAACTTTTCAGTACTTTGCCACTCTTTTCAGTACTTTGCCACGAATTTGCCACAACTTTTCAGTACTTTGCCACACTTTTCAGTACTTTGCCACGACTTTGCCACAACTTTTCAGTACTTTGCCACACTTTTCAGTACTTTGCCACGACTTTTCAGCACTTCGCCACTACTTTTCAGTACTTTGCCACACTTTTCAGCACTTTGCCACAACTTTTCAGTCCTTTGCCACACTTTTCAGCACTTTGCCACGACTTTGCATCACTTTGCCACACTTTTCAGCACTTTGCCACAACTTTTCAGTACTTTGCCACTGTTTTCAGTACTTTGCCACGACTTTGCAGCACTTTGCCACTCTTTTCAGTACTTTGCCACGACTTTGCCACAACTCTTCAGTACTTTGCCACACTTTTCAGTACTTTGCCACGACTTTTCAGTACTTTGCCACTACTTTTCAGCACTTTGCCACAACTTTTCAGTACTTTGCCACACTTTTCAGCACTTTGCCACTACTTTTCAGTACTTTGCCACACTTTTCAGTACTTTGCCACACTTTTCAGCACTTCGCCACAAAATTTCAGTACTTTGCCACACTTTTCAGTACTTTGCCACGACTTTGCCACAACTTTTCAGTACTTTGCCACTCTTTTCAGTACTTTGCCACGACTTTGCCACAACTTTTCAGTACTTTGCCACAATTTTCAGTACTTTGCCACGACTTTTCAGCACTTCGCCACTACTTTTCAGTACTTTGCCACACTTTTCAGTACTTTGCCACGACTTTGCAGCACTTTGCCACACTTTTCAGCACTTTGCCACAACTTTTCAGTACTTTGCCACACTTTTCAGTACTTTGCCACGACTTTGCCACACTTGTCAGCACTTTGCCACAACTTTTCAGTCCTTTGCCACACTTTTCAGCACTTTGCCACGACTTTGCAGCACTTTGCCACACTTTTCAGCACTTTGCCCAAACTATTCAGTACTTTGCCACATTTTTCAGTACTTTGCCACGACTTTGCAGCACTTTGCCACTCTTTTCAGTATTTTGCCACGACTTTGCCATAACTCTTCAGTACTTTGCCACACTTTTCAGTACTTTGCCACGACTTTTCAGTACTTTGCCACTACTTTTCAGCACTTTGCCACAACTTTTCAGTACTTTGCCACACTTTTCAGCACTTTGCCACAACTTTTCAGTTCTTTGCCACACTTTTCAGCACTTTGCCACTACTTTTCAGTACCTTGCCACACTTTTCAGCACTTTGCCACAACTTTTCAGTCCTTTGCCACACTTTTCAGCACTTTGCCACGACTTTGCATCACTTTGCCACACTTTTCAGCACTTTGCCACAACTTTTCAGTACTTTGCCACTGTTTTCAGTACTTTGCCACGACTTTGCAGCACTTTGCCACTCTTTTCAGTACTTTGCCACGACTTTGCCACAACTCTTCAGTACTTTGCCACACTTTTCAGTACTTTGCCACGACTTTTCAGTACTTTGCCACTACTTTTCAGCACTTTGCCACAACTTTTCAGTACTTTGCCACACTTTTCAGCACTTTGCCACTACTTTTCAGTACTTTGCCACACTTTTCAGTACTTTGCCACACTTTTCAGCACTTCGCCACAAAATTTCAGTACTTTGCCACCCTTTTCAGTACTTTGCCACGACTTTGCCACAACTTTTCAGTACTTTGCCACTCTTTTCAGTACTTTGCCACGACTTTTCAGCACTTCGCCACTACTTTTCAGTACTTTGCCACACTTTTCAGTACTTTGCCACGACTTTGCAGCACTTTGCCACACTTTTCAGCACTTTGCCACAACTTTTCAGTACTTTGCCACACTTTTCAGTACTTTGCCACGACTTTGCCACACTTGTCAGCACTTTGCCACAACTTTTCAGTCCTTTGCCACACTTTTCAGCACTTTGCCACGACTTTGCAGCACTTTGCCACACTTTTCAGCACTTTGCCCAACTATTCAGTACTTTGCCACACTTTTCAGTACTTTGCCACGACTTTGCAGCACTTTGCCACTCTTTTCAGTATTTTGCCACGACTTTGCCATAACTCTTCAGTACTTTGCCACACTTTTCAGTACTTTGCCACGACTTTTCAGTACTTTGCCACTACTTTTCAGCACTTTGCCACAACTTTTCAGTACTTTGCCACACTTTTCAGCACTTTGCCACAACTTTTCAGTTCTTTGCCACACTTTTCAGCACTTTGCCACTACTTTTCAGTACTTTGCCACACTTTTCAGTACTTTGCCACGACTTTGCCACAACTTTTCAGTACTTTGCCACACTTTTCAGTACTTTGCCACGACTTTGCCACAACTTTTCAGTACTTTGCCACACTTTTCAGTACTTTGCCACGACTTTTCAGCACTTCGCCACTACTTTTAATTACTTTGCCACACTTTTCAGCACTTTGCCACAACTTTTCAGTCCTTTGCCACACTTTTCAGCACTTTGCCACGACTTTGCAACACTTTGCCACACTTTTCAGCACTTTGCCACAACTTTTCAGTACTTTGCCACACTTTTCAGTATTTGCCATGACTTTGCAGCACTTTGCCACTCTTTTCAGTACTTTGCCACGACTTTGCCACAACTCTTCAGTACTTTGCCACACTTTTCAGTACTTTGCCACGACTTTTCAGTACTTTGCCACTACTTTTCAACACTTTGCCACAACTTTTCAGTACTTTGCCACGACTTTGCAGCACTTTGCCATTCTTTTCAGTACTTTGCCACGACTTTGCCACAACTCTTCAGTACTTTGCCACACTTTTCAGTACTTTGCCACGACTTTTCAGTACTTTGCCACTACTTTTCAGCACTTTGCCACAACTTTTCAGTCCTTTGCCACACTTTTCAGCACTTTGCCACGACTTTGCAGCACTTTGCCACACTTTTCAGCACTTTGCCACAACTTTTCAGTCCTTTGCCACACTTTTCAGCACTTTGCCACGACTTTGCAGCACTTTGCCACACTTTTCAGCACTTTGCCACAACTTTTCAGTACTTTGCCACACTTTTCAGTACTTTGCCACGACTTTGCCACAACTTTTCAGTACTTTGCCACTCTTTTCAGTACTTTGTCACGACTTTGCCACAACTTTTCAGTACTTTGCCACACTTTTCAGTACTTTGCCACGACTTTGCCACAACTTTTCAGTACTTTGCCACACTTTTCAGTACTTTGCCACGACTTTGCCACAACTTTTCAGTACTTTGCCACACTTTTTAGTACTTTGCCACGACTTTTCAGCACTTCGCCACTACTTTTCAGTACTTTGCCACACTTTTCAGCACTTTGCCACAATTTTTCAGTCCTTTGCCACACTTTTCAGCACTTTGCCACGACTTTGCATCACTTTGCATCACTTTTCAGCACTTTGCCACAACTTTTCAGTACTTTGCCACTGTTTTCAGTACTTTGCCACGACTTTGCAGCACTTTGCCACTCTTTTCAGTACTTTGCCACGACTTTGCCACAACTCTTCAGCACTTTGCCACAACTTTTCAGTACTTTGCCACACTTTTCAACACTTTGCCACTACTTTTCAGTACTTTGCCACACTTTTCAGTACTTTGCCACGACTTTTCAGCACTTCGCCACAAAATTTCAGTACTTTGCCACACTTTTCAGTACTTTGCCACGACTTTGCCACAACTTTTCAGTACTTTGCCACTCTTTTCAGTACTTTGCCACGACTTTGCCACAACTCTTCAGTACTTTGCCACACTTTTCAGTACTTTGCCACAACTTTTCAGTACTTTGCCACAATTTTCAGTACTTTGCCACGACTTTGCAGCACTTTGCCACTCTTTTCAGTATTTTGCCACGACTTTGCCATAACTCTTCAGTACTTTGCCACACTTTTCAGTACACTGCCACGACTTTTCAGTACTTTGCCACTACTTTTCAGCACTTTGCCACAACTTTTCAGTACTTTGCCACACTTTTCAGCACTTTGCCACAACTTTTCAGTACTTTGCCACACTTTTCAGCACTTTGCCACTACTTTTCAGTACTTTGCCACACTTTTCAGTCCTTTGCCACACTTTTCAGCACTTTGCCACGACTTTGCAGCACTTTGCCACACTTTTCAGCACTTTGCCACAACTTTTCAGTCCTTTGCCACACTTTTCAGCACTTTGCCACGACTTTGCAGCACTTTGCCACACTTTTCAGCACTTTGCCACAACTTTTCAGTACTTTGCCACACTTTTCAGTACTTTGCCACGACTTTGCCACAACTTTTCAGTACTTTGCCACTCTTTTCAGTACTTTGCCACGACTTTGCCACAACTTTTCAGTACTTTGCCACACTTTTCAGTACTTTGCCACGACTTTGCCACAACTTTTCAGTACTTTGCCACACTTTTCAGTACTTTGCCACGACTTTTCAGCACTTCGCCACTACTTTTCAGTACTTTGCCACACTTTTCAGCACTTTGCCACAACTTTTCAGTCCTTTGCCACACTTTTCAGCACTTTGCCACGACTTTGCATCACTTTGCCACACTTTTCAGCACTTTGCCACAACTTTTCAGTACTTTGCCACTGTTTTCAGTACTTTGCCACGACTTTGCAGCACTTTGCCACTCTTTTCAGTACTTTGCCACGACTTTGCCACAACTCTTCAGTACTTTGCCACACTTTTCAGTACTTTGCCACGACTTTTCAGTACTTTGCCACTACTTTTCAGCACTTTGCCACAACTTTTCAGTACTTTGCCACACTTTTCAGCACTTTGCCACTACTTTTCAGTACTTTGCCACACTTTTCAGTACTTTGCCACACTTTTCAGCACTTCGCCACAAAATTTCAGTACTTTGCCACAACTTTTCAGTCCTTTGCCACACTTTTCAGCACTTTGCCACGACTTTGCAGCACTTTGCCACACTTTTCAGCACTTTGCCACAACTTTTCAGTACTTTGCCACACTTTTCAGTACTTTGCCACGACTTTGCCACAACTTTTCAGTACTTTGCCACTCTTTTCAGTACTTTGCCACGACTTTGCCACAACTTTTCAGTACTTTGCCACACTTTTCAGTACTTTGCCACGACTTTGCCACAACTTTTCAGTACTTTGCCACACTTTTCAGTACTTTGCCACGACTTTTCAGCACTTCGCCACTACTTTTCAGTACTTTGCCACACTTTTCAGCACTTTGCCATAACTCTTCAGTACTTTGCCACGACTTTTCAGCACTTCGCCACTACTTTTCAGTACTTTGCCACACTTTTCAGTACTTTGCCACGACTTTGCAGCACTTTGCCACACTTTTCAGCACTTTGCCACAACTTTTCAGTACTTTGCCACACTTTTCAGTACTTTGCCACGACTTTGCCACACTTGTCAGCACTTTGCCACAACTTTTCAGTCCTTTGCCACACTTTTCAGCACTTTGCCACGACTTTGCAGCACTTTGCCACACTTTTCAGCACTTTGCCCAACTATTCAGTACTTTGCCACACTTTTCAGTACTTTGCCACGACTTTGCAGCACTTTGCCACTCTTTTCAGTATTTTGCCACGACTTTGCCATAACTCTTCAGTACTTTGCCACACTTTTCAGTACTTTGCCACGACTTTTCAGTACTTTGCCACTACTTTTCAGCACTTTGCCACAACTTTTCAGTACTTTGCCACACTTTTCAGCACTTTGCCACAACTTTTCAGTTCTTTGCCACACTTTTCAGCACTTTGCCACTACTTTTCAGTACTTTGCCACACTTTTCAGTACTTTGCCACGACTTTGCCACAACTTTTCAGTACTTTGCCACACTTTTCAGTACTTTGCCACGACTTTGCCACAACTTTTCAGTACTTTGCCACACTTTTCAGTACTTTGCCACGACTTTTCAGCACTTCGCCACTACTTTTAATTACTTTGCCACACTTTTCAGCACTTTGCCACAACTTTTCAGTCCTTTGCCACACTTTTCAGCACTTTGCCACGACTTTGCAACACTTTGCCACACTTTTCAGCACTTTGCCACAACTTTTCAGTACTTTGCCACACTTTTCAGTATTTGCCATGACTTTGCAGCACTTTGCCACTCTTTTCAGTACTTTGCCACGACTTTGCCACAACTCTTCAGTACTTTGCCACACTTTTCAGTACTTTGCCACGACTTTTCAGTACTTTGCCACTACTTTTCAACACTTTGCCACAACTTTTCAGTACTTTGCCACGACTTTGCAGCACTTTGCCATTCTTTTCAGTACTTTGCCACGACTTTGCCACAACTCTTCAGTACTTTGCCACACTTTTCAGTACTTTGCCACGACTTTTCAGTACTTTGCCACTACTTTTCAGCACTTTGCCACAACTTTTCAGTCCTTTGCCACACTTTTCAGCACTTTGCCACGACTTTGCAGCACTTTGCCACACTTTTCAGCACTTTGCCACAACTTTTCAGTCCTTTGCCACACTTTTCAGCACTTTGCCACGACTTTGCAGCACTTTGCCACACTTTTCAGCACTTTGCCACAACTTTTCAGTACTTTGCCACACTTTTCAGTACTTTGCCACGACTTTGCCACAACTTTTCAGTACTTTGCCACTCTTTTCAGTACTTTGTCACGACTTTGCCACAACTTTTCAGTACTTTGCCACACTTTTCAGTACTTTGCCACGACTTTGCCACAACTTTTCAGTACTTTGCCACACTTTTCAGTACTTTGCCACGACTTTGCCACAACTTTTCAGTACTTTGCCACACTTTTTAGTACTTTGCCACGACTTTTCAGCACTTCGCCACTACTTTTCAGTACTTTGCCACACTTTTCAGCACTTTGCCACAATTTTTCAGTCCTTTGCCACACTTTTCAGCACTTTGCCACGACTTTGCATCACTTTGCATCACTTTTCAGCACTTTGCCACAACTTTTCAGTACTTTGCCACTGTTTTCAGTACTTTGCCACGACTTTGCAGCACTTTGCCACTCTTTTCAGTACTTTGCCACGACTTTGCCACAACTCTTCAGCACTTTGCCACAACTTTTCAGTACTTTGCCACACTTTTCAACACTTTGCCACTACTTTTCAGTACTTTGCCACACTTTTCAGTACTTTGCCACGACTTTTCAGCACTTCGCCACAAAATTTCAGTACTTTGCCACACTTTTCAGTACTTTGCCACGACTTTGCCACAACTTTTCAGTACTTTGCCACTCTTTTCAGTACTTTGCCACGACTTTGCCACAACTCTTCAGTACTTTGCCACACTTTTCAGTACTTTGCCACAACTTTTCAGTACTTTGCCACAATTTTCAGTACTTTGCCACGACTTTGCAGCACTTTGCCACTCTTTTCAGTATTTTGCCACGACTTTGCCATAACTCTTCAGTACTTTGCCACACTTTTCAGTACACTGCCACGACTTTTCAGTACTTTGCCACTACTTTTCAGCACTTTGCCACAACTTTTCAGTACTTTGCCACACTTTTCAGCACTTTGCCACAACTTTTCAGTACTTTGCCACACTTTTCAGCACTTTGCCACTACTTTTCAGTACTTTGCCACACTTTTCAGTCCTTTGCCACACTTTTCAGCACTTTGCCACGACTTTGCAGCACTTTGCCACACTTTTCAGCACTTTGCCACAACTTTTCAGTCCTTTGCCACACTTTTCAGCACTTTGCCACGACTTTGCAGCACTTTGCCACACTTTTCAGCACTTTGCCACAACTTTTCAGTACTTTGCCACACTTTTCAGTACTTTGCCACGACTTTGCCACAACTTTTCAGTACTTTGCCACTCTTTTCAGTACTTTGCCACGACTTTGCCACAACTTTTCAGTACTTTGCCACACTTTTCAGTACTTTGCCACGACTTTGCCACAACTTTTCAGTACTTTGCCACACTTTTCAGTACTTTGCCACGACTTTTCAGCACTTCGCCACTACTTTTCAGTACTTTGCCACACTTTTCAGCACTTTGCCACAACTTTTCAGTCCTTTGCCACACTTTTCAGCACTTTGCCACGACTTTGCATCACTTTGCCACACTTTTCAGCACTTTGCCACAACTTTTCAGTACTTTGCCACTGTTTTCAGTACTTTGCCACGACTTTGCAGCACTTTGCCACTCTTTTCAGTACTTTGCCACGACTTTGCCACAACTCTTCAGTACTTTGCCACACTTTTCAGTACTTTGCCACGACTTTTCAGTACTTTGCCACTACTTTTCAGCACTTTGCCACAACTTTTCAGTACTTTGCCACACTTTTCAGCACTTTGCCACTACTTTTCAGTACTTTGCCACACTTTTCAGTACTTTGCCACACTTTTCAGCACTTCGCCACAAAATTTCAGTACTTTGCCACACTTTTCAGTACTTTGCCACGACTTTGCCACAACTTTTCAGTACTTTGCCACTCTTTTCAGTACTTTGCCACGACTTTGCCACAACTTTTCAGTACTTTGCCACAATTTTCAGTACTTTGCCACGACTTTTCAGCACTTCGCCACTACTTTTCAGTACTTTGCCACACTTTTCAGTACTTTGCCACGACTTTGCAGCACTTTGCCACACTTTTCAGCACTTTGCCACAACTTTTCAGTACTTTGCCACACTTTTCAGTACTTTGCCACGACTTTGCCACACTTGTCAGCACTTTGCCACAACTTTTCAGTCCTTTGCCACACTTTTCAGCACTTTGCCACGACTTTGCAGCACTTTGCCACACTTTTCAGCACTTTGCCCAAACTATTCAGTACTTTGCCACACTTTTCAGTACTTTGCCACGACTTTGCAGCACTTTGCCACTCTTTTCAGTATTTTGCCACGACTTTGCCATAACTCTTCAGTACTTTGCCACACTTTTCAGTACTTTGCCACGACTTTTCAGTACTTTGCCACTACTTTTCAGCACTTTGCCACAACTTTTCAGTACTTTGCCACACTTTTCAGCACTTTGCCACAACTTTTCAGTTCTTTGCCACACTTTTCAGCACTTTGCCACTACTTTTCAGTACTTTGCCACACTTTTCAGTACTTTGCCACGACTTTGCCACAACTTTTCAGTACTTTGCCACACTTTTCAGTACTTTGCCACGTCTTTTCAGCACTTCGCCACTACTTTTCAGTACTTTGCCACACTTTTCAGCACTTTGCCACAACTTTTCAGTCCTTTGCCACACTTTTCAGCACTTTGCCACGACTTTGCAGCACTTTGCCACACTTTTCAGCACTTTGCCACAACTTTTCAGTACTTTGCCACACTTTTCAGTACTTTGCCACGACTTTGCATCACTTTGCATCACTTTTCAGCACTTTGCCACAACTTTTCAGTACTTTGCCACTGTTTTCAGTACTTTGCCACGACTTTGCAGCACTTTGCCACTCTTTTCAGTACTTTGCCACGACTTTGCCACAACTCTTCAGCACTTTGCCACAACTTTTCAGTACTTTGCCACACTTTTCAACACTTTGCCACTACTTTTCAGTACTTTGCCACACTTTTCAGTACTTTGCCACGACTTTTCAGCACTTCGCCACAAAATTTCAGTACTTTGCCACACTTTTCAGTACTTTGCCACGACTTTGCCACAACTTTTCAGTACTTTGCCACTCTTTTCAGTACTTTGCCACGACTTTGCCACAACTCTTCAGTACTTTGCCACACTTTTCAGTACTTTGCCACAACTTTTCAGTACTTTGCCACAATTTTCAGTACTTTGCCACGACTTTGCAGCACTTTGCCACTCTTTTCAGTATTTTGCCACGACTTTGCCATAACTCTTCAGTACTTTGCCACACTTTTCAGTACACTGCCACGACTTTTCAGTACTTTGCCACTACTTTTCAGCACTTTGCCACAACTTTTCAGTACTTTGCCACACTTTTCAGCACTTTGCCACAACTTTTCAGTACTTTGCCACACTTTTCAGCACTTTGCCACTACTTTTCAGTACTTTGCCACACTTTTCAGTCCTTTGCCACACTTTTCAGCACTTTGCCACGACTTTGCAGCACTTTGCCACACTTTTCAGCACTTTGCCACAACTTTTCAGTCCTTTGCCACACTTTTCAGCACTTTGCCACGACTTTGCAGCACTTTGCCACACTTTTCAGCACTTTGCCACAACTTTTCAGTACTTTGCCACACTTTTCAGTACTTTGCCACGACTTTGCCACAACTTTTCAGTACTTTGCCACTCTTTTCAGTACTTTGCCACGACTTTGCCACAACTTTTCAGTACTTTGCCACACTTTTCAGTACTTTGCCACGACTTTGCCACAACTTTTCAGTACTTTGCCACACTTTTCAGTACTTTGCCACGACTTTTCAGCACTTCGCCACTACTTTTCAGTACTTTGCCACACTTTTCAGCACTTTGCCACAACTTTTCAGTCCTTTGCCACACTTTTCAGCACTTTGCCACGACTTTGCATCACTTTGCCACACTTTTCAGCACTTTGCCACAACTTTTCAGTACTTTGCCACTGTTTTCAGTACTTTGCCACGACTTTGCAGCACTTTGCCACTCTTTTCAGTACTTTGCCACGACTTTGCCACAACTCTTCAGTACTTTGCCACACTTTTCAGTACTTTGCCACGACTTTTCAGTACTTTGCCACTACTTTTCAGCACTTTGCCACAACTTTTCAGTACTTTGCCACACTTTTCAGCACTTTGCCACTACTTTTCAGTACTTTGCCACACTTTTCAGTACTTTGCCACACTTTTCAGCACTTCGCCACAAAATTTCAGTACTTTGCCACACTTTTCAGTACTTTGCCACGACTTTGCCACAACTTTTCAGTACTTTGCCACTCTTTTCAGTACTTTGCCACGACTTTGCCACAACTTTTCAGTACTTTGCCACAATTTTCAGTACTTTGCCACGACTTTTCAGCACTTCGCCACTACTTTTCAGTACTTTGCCACACTTTTCAGTACTTTGCCACGACTTTGCAGCACTTTGCCACACTTTTCAGCACTTTGCCACAACTTTTCAGTACTTTGCCACACTTTTCAGTACTTTGCCACGACTTTGCCACACTTGTCAGCACTTTGCCACAACTTTTCAGTCCTTTGCCACACTTTTCAGCACTTTGCCACGACTTTGCAGCACTTTGCCACACTTTTCAGCACTTTGCCCAAACTATTCAGTACTTTGCCACACTTTTCAGTACTTTGCCACGACTTTGCAGCACTTTGCCACTCTTTTCAGTATTTTGCCACGACTTTGCCATAACTCTTCAGTACTTTGCCACACTTTTCAGTACTTTGCCACGACTTTTCAGTACTTTGCCACTACTTTTCAGCACTTTGCCACAACTTTTCAGTACTTTGCCACACTTTTCAGCACTTTGCCACAACTTTTCAGTTCTTTGCCACACTTTTCAGCACTTTGCCACTACTTTTCAGTACTTTGCCACACTTTTCAGTACTTTGCCACGACTTTGCCACAACTTTTCAGTACTTTGCCACACTTTTCAGTACTTTGCCACGACTTTTCAGCACTTCGCCACTACTTTTCAGTACTTTGCCACACTTTTCAGCACTTTGCCACAACTTTTCAGTCCTTTGCCAC
The DNA here is from genome assembly GCF_978046115.1 of Saccoglossus kowalevskii. Lineage (NCBI taxonomy): Eukaryota > Metazoa > Hemichordata > Enteropneusta > Harrimaniidae > Saccoglossus > Saccoglossus kowalevskii. The sequence continues at coordinate 62,176 of NW_028188642.1, forward strand.
ACTTTTCAGCACTTTGCCACGACTTTGCAGCACTTTGCCACACTTTTCAGCACTTTGCCACAACTTTTCAGTACTTTGCCACACTTTTCAGTACTTTGCCACGACTTTGCCACACTTGTCAGCACTTTGCCACAACTTTTCAGTTCTTTGCCACACTTTTCAGCACTTTGCCACGACTTTGCAGCACTTTGCCACACTTTTCAGCACTTTGCCCAAACTATTCAGTACTTTGCCACACTTTTCAGTACTTTGCCACGACTTTGCAGCACTTTGCCACTCTTTTCAGTATTTTGCCACGACTTTGCCATAACTTTTCAGTACTTTGCCACTCTTTTCAGTACTTTGTCACGACTTTGCCACAACTTTTCAGTACTTTGCCACACTTTTCAGTACTTTGCCACGACTTTGCCACAACTTTTCAGTACTTTGCCACACTTTTCAGTACTTTGCCACGACTTTGCCACAACTTTTCAGTACTTTGCCACACTTTTTAGTACTTTGCCACGACTTTTCAGCACTTCGCCACTACTTTTCAGTACTTTGCCACACTTTTCAGCACTTTGCCACAATTTTTCAGTCCTTTGCCACACTTTTCAGCACTTTGCCACGACTTTGCATCACTTTGCATCACTTTTCAGCACTTTGCCACAACTTTTCAGTACTTTGCCACTGTTTTCAGTACTTTGCCACGACTTTGCAGCACTTTGCCACTCTTTTCAGTACTTTGCCACGACTTTGCCACAACTCTTCAGCACTTTGCCACAACTTTTCAGTACTTTGCCACACTTTTCAACACTTTGCCACTACTTTTCAGTACTTTGCCACACTTTTCAGTACTTTGCCACGACTTTTCAGCACTTCGCCACAAAATTTCAGTACTTTGCCACACTTTTCAGTACTTTGCCACGACTTTGCCACAACTTTTCAGTACTTTGCCACTCTTTTCAGTACTTTGCCACGACTTTGCCACAACTCTTCAGTACTTTGCCACACTTTTCAGTACTTTGCCACAACTTTTCAGTACTTTGCCACAATTTTCAGTACTTTGCCACGACTTTGCAGCACTTTGCCACTCTTTTCAGTATTTTGCCACGACTTTGCCATAACTCTTCAGTACTTTGCCACACTTTTCAGTACACTGCCACGACTTTTCAGTACTTTGCCACTACTTTTCAGCACTTTGCCACAACTTTTCAGTACTTTGCCACACTTTTCAGCACTTTGCCACAACTTTTCAGTACTTTGCCACACTTTTCAGCACTTTGCCACTACTTTTCAGTACTTTGCCACACTTTTCAGTCCTTTGCCACACTTTTCAGCACTTTGCCACGACTTTGCAGCACTTTGCCACACTTTTCAGCACTTTGCCACAACTTTTCAGTCCTTTGCCACACTTTTCAGCACTTTGCCACGACTTTGCAGCACTTTGCCACACTTTTCAGCACTTTGCCACAACTTTTCAGTACTTTGCCACACTTTTCAGTACTTTGCCACGACTTTGCCACAACTTTTCAGTACTTTGCCACTCTTTTCAGTACTTTGCCACGACTTTGCCACAACTTTTCAGTACTTTGCCACACTTTTCAGTACTTTGCCACGACTTTGCCACAACTTTTCAGTACTTTGCCACACTTTTCAGTACTTTGCCACGACTTTTCAGCACTTCGCCACTACTTTTCAGTACTTTGCCACACTTTTCAGCACTTTGCCACAACTTTTCAGTCCTTTGCCACACTTTTCAGCACTTTGCCACGACTTTGCATCACTTTGCCACACTTTTCAGCACTTTGCCACAACTTTTCAGTACTTTGCCACTGTTTTCAGTACTTTGCCACGACTTTGCAGCACTTTGCCACTCTTTTCAGTACTTTGCCACGACTTTGCCACAACTCTTCAGTACTTTGCCACACTTTTCAGTACTTTGCCACGACTTTTCAGTACTTTGCCACTACTTTTCAGCACTTTGCCACAACTTTTCAGTACTTTGCCACACTTTTCAGCACTTTGCCACTACTTTTCAGTACTTTGCCACACTTTTCAGTACTTTGCCACACTTTTCAGCACTTCGCCACAAAATTTCAGTACTTTGCCACACTTTTCAGTACTTTGCCACGACTTTGCCACAACTTTTCAGTACTTTGCCACTCTTTTCAGTACTTTGCCACGACTTTGCCACAACTTTTCAGTACTTTGCCACAATTTTCAGTACTTTGCCACGACTTTTCAGCACTTCGCCACTACTTTTCAGTACTTTGCCACACTTTTCAGTACTTTGCCACGACTTTGCAGCACTTTGCCACACTTTTCAGCACTTTGCCACAACTTTTCAGTACTTTGCCACACTTTTCAGTACTTTGCCACGACTTTGCCACACTTGTCAGCACTTTGCCACAACTTTTCAGTCCTTTGCCACACTTTTCAGCACTTTGCCACGACTTTGCAGCACTTTGCCACACTTTTCAGCACTTTGCCCAAACTATTCAGTACTTTGCCACACTTTTCAGTACTTTGCCACGACTTTGCAGCACTTTGCCACTCTTTTCAGTATTTTGCCACGACTTTGCCATAACTCTTCAGTACTTTGCCACACTTTTCAGTACTTTGCCACGACTTTTCAGTACTTTGCCACTACTTTTCAGCACTTTGCCACAACTTTTCAGTACTTTGCCACACTTTTCAGCACTTTGCCACAACTTTTCAGTTCTTTGCCACACTTTTCAGCACTTTGCCACTACTTTTCAGTACTTTGCCACACTTTTCAGTACTTTGCCACGACTTTGCCACAACTTTTCAGTACTTTGCCACACTTTTCAGTACTTTGCCACGACTTTTCAGCACTTCGCCACTACTTTTCAGTACTTTGCCACACTTTTCAGCACTTTGCCACAACTTTTCAGTCCTTTGCCACACTTTTCAGCACTTTGCCACGACTTTGCAGCACTTTGCCACACTTTTCAGCACTTTGCCACAACTTTTCAGTACTTTGCCACACTTTTCAGTACTTTGCCACGACTTTGCCACACTTGTCAGCACTTTGCCACAACTTTTCAGTTCTTTGCCACACTTTTCAGCACTTTGCCACGACTTTGCAGCACTTTGCCACACTTTTCAGCACTTTGCCCAAACTATTCAGTACTTTGCCACACTTTTCAGTACTTTGCCACGACTTTGCAGCACTTTGCCACTCTTTTCAGTATTTTGCCACGACTTTGCCATAACTCTTCAGTACTTTGCCACACTTTTCAGTACTTTGCCACGACTTTTCAGTACTTTGCCACTACTTTTCAGCACTTTGCCACAACTTTTCAGTACTTTGCCACACTTTTCAGCACTTTGCCACAACTTTTCAGTACTTTGCCACACTTTTCAGCACTTTGCCACTACTTTTCAGTACTTTGCCACACTTTTCAGTACTTTGCCACGACTTTTCATTACTTTGCCACGACTTTTCAGCACTTCGCCATAAAATTTCAGTACTTTGCCACACTTTTCAGTACTTTGCCACGACTTTGCCACAACTTTTCAGTACTTTGCCACTCTTTTCAGTACTTTGCCACGACTTTGCCACAACTTTTCAGTACTTTGCCACAATTTTCAGTACTTTGCCACGACTTTTCAGCACTTCGCCACTACTTTTCAGTACTTTGCCACACATTTCAGTACTTTGCCACGACTTTGCAGCACTTTGCCACACTTTTCAGCACTTTGCCACAACTTTTCAGTACTTTGCCACACTTTTCAGTACTTTGCCACGACTTTGCCACACTTGTCAGCACTTTGCCACAACTTTTCAGTCCTTTGCCACACTTTTCAGCACTTTGCCACGACTTTGCAGCACTTTGCCACACTTTTCAGCACTTTGCCCAAACTATTCAGTACTTTGCCACACTTTTCAGTACTTTGCCACGAATTTGCAGCACTTTGCCACTCTTTTCAGTATTTTGCCACGACTTTGCCATAACTCTTCAGTACTTTGTCACACTTTTCAGTACTTTGCCACGACTTTTCAGTACTTTGCCACTATTTTTCAGCACTTTGCCACAACTTTTCAGTACTTTGCCACACTTTTCAGCACTTTGCCACAACTTTTCAGTTCTTTGCCACACTTTTCAGCACTTTGCCACTACTTTTCAGTACTTTGCCACACTTTTCAGTACTTTGCCACGACTTTGCCACAACTTTTCAGTACTTTGCCACACTTTTCAGTACTTTGCCACGACTTTTCAGCACTTCGCCACTACTTTTCAGTACTTTGCCACACTTTTCAGCACTTTGCCACAACTTTTCAGTCCTTTGCCACACTTTTCAGCACTTTGCCACGACTTTGCAGCACTTTGCCACACTTTTCAGCACTTTGCCACAACTTTTCAGTACTTTGCCACACTTTTCAGTACTTTGCCACGATTTTGCCACACTTGTCATCACTTTGCCACAACTTTTCAGTCCTTTGCCACACTTTTCAGTACTTTGCCACGACTTTGCAGCACTTTGCCACACTTTTCAGCACTTTGCCCAAACTATTCAGTACTTTGCCACACTTTTCAGTACTTTGCCACGACTTTGCAGCACTTTGCCACTCTTTTCAGTATTTTGCCACGACTTTGCCATAACTCTTCAGTACTTTGCCACACTTTTCAGTACTTTGCCACGACTTTTCAGTACTTTGCCACTACTTTTCAGCACTTTGCCACAACTTTTCAGTACTTTGCCACACTTTTCAGCACTTTGCCACAACTTTTCAGTACTTTGCCGCACTTTTCAGCACTTTGCCACTACTTTTCAGTACTTTGCCCCACTTTTCAGTACTTTGCCACGACTTTTCAGCACTTCGCCACAAAATTTCAGTACTTTGCCACACTTTTCAGTACTTTGCCACGACTTTGCCACAACTTTTCAGTACTTTGCCACTCTTTTCAGTACTTTGCCACGACTTTGCCACAACTTTTCAGTACTTTGCCACACTTTTCAGTACTTTGCCACGACTTTTCAGCACTTCGCCACTACTTTTCAGTACTTTGCCACACTTTTCAGTACTTTGCCACAACTTTTCAGTACTTTGCCACTTTTTCAGTACTTTGCCACGACTTTGCAGTACTTTGCCACGACTTTTCAGCACTTCGCCACTACTTTCCAGTACTTTGCCACACTTTTCAGTACATTGCCACGACTTTGCCACAACTTTTCAGGACTTTGCCACACTTTTCAGCACTTCGCCACTACTTTTCAGTACTTTGCCACACTTTTCAGTACTTTGCCACAACTTGTCAGTACTTTGCCACACTTTTCAGTACTTTGCCACGACTTTGCAGCACTTTGCCACTCTTTTCAGTACTCTGCCACGAATTTGCCACAACTCTTCAGTACTTTGCCACACTTTTCAGTACTTTGCCACGACTTTTCAGCAATTCGCCACTACTTTCCAGTACTTGCCACACTTTTCAGTACATTGCCACGACTTTGCCACAACTTTTCAGTACTTTGCCATACTTTTCAGCACTTCGCCACTACTTTTCAGTACTTTGCCACACTTTTCAGTACTTTGCCACAACTTTTCAGTACTTTGCCACACTTTTCAGTACTTTGCCACGACTTTGCAGCACTTTGCCACTCTTTTCAGTACTTTGCCACGAATTTGCCACAACTCTTCAGTACTTTGGCACACTTTTCAGTACTTTGCCACGACTTTTCAGCACTTTGCCACAACTTTTCAGTACTTTGCCACACTTTTCAGCACTTTGCCACAACTTTTCAGTACTTTGCCACACTTTTCAGCACTTCGCCACTACTTTTCAGTACTTTGCCACACTTTTCAGCACTTTGCCACAACTTTTCAGTCCTTTGCCTCACTTTTCAGCACTTTGCCACGACTTTGCAGCACTTTGCCACACTTTTCAGCACTTTGCCACAACTTTTCAGTCCTTTGCCACACTTTTCAGCACTTTGCCACGACTTTGCAGCACTTTGCCACACTTTTCAGCACTTTGCCCAAACTATTCAGTACTTTGCCACACTTTTCAGTACTTTGCCACGACTTTGCAGCACTTTGCCACTCTTTTCAGTATTTTGCCACGACTTTGCCATAACTCTTCAGTACTTTGCCACACTTTTCAGTACTTTGCCACGACTTTTCAGTACTTTGCCACTACTTTTCAGCACTTTGCCACAACTTTTCAGTACTTTGCCACACTTTTCAGCACTTTGCCACAACTTTTCAGTACTTTGCCACACTTTTCAGCACTTTGCCACTACTTTTCAGTACTTTGCCACACTTTTCAGTACTTTGCCACGACTTTTCATTACTTTGCCACGACTTTTCAGCACTTCGCCACAAAATTTCAGTACTTTGCCACACTTTTCAGTACTTTGCCACGACTTTGCCACAACTTTTCAGTACTTTGCCACTCTTTTCAGTACTTTGCCACAACTTTTCAGTACTTTGCCACAATTTTCAGTACTTTGCCACGACTTTTCAGCACTTCGCCACTACTTTTCAGTACTTTGCCACATATTTCAGTACTTTGCCACGACTTTGCAGCACTTTGCCACACTTTTCAGCACTTTGCCACAACTTTTCAGTACTTTGCCACACTTTTCAGTACTTTGCCACGACTTTGCCACACTTGTCAGCACTTTGCCACAACTTTTCAGTCCTTTGCCACACTTTTCAGCACTTTGCCACGACTTTGCAGCACTTTGCCACACTTTTCAGCACTTTGCCCAAACTATTCAGTACTTTGCCACGACTTTGCAGCACTTTGCCACACTTTTCAGCACTTTGCCACAACTTTTCAGTACTTTGCCACACTTTTCAGTACTTTGCCACGACTTTGCCACACTTGTCAGCACTTTGCCACAACTTTTCAGTCCTTTGCCACACTTTTCAGTACTTTGCCACGACTTTGCAGCACTTTGCCACTCTTTTCAGTATTTTGCCACGACTTTGCCATAACTCTTCAGTACTTTGCCACACTTTTCAGTACTTTGCCACGACTTTTCAGTACTTTGCCACTACTTTTCAGCACTTTGCCACAACTTTTCAGTACTTTGCCACACTTTTCAGCACTTTGCCACAACTTTTCAGTACTTTGCCACACTTTTCAGCACTTTGCCACTACTTTTCAGTACTTTGCCACACTTTTCAGTACTTTGCCACGACTTTTCATTACTTTGCCACGACTTTTCAGCACTTCGCCATAAAATTTCAGTACTTTGCCACACTTTTCAGTACTTTGCCACGACTTTGCCACAACTTTTCAGTACTTTGCCACTCTTTTCAGTACTTTGCCACGACTTTGCCACAACTTTTCAGTACTTTGCCACAATTTTCAGTACTTTGCCACGACTTTTCAGCACTTCGCCACTACTTTTCAGTACTTTGCCACACATTTCAGTACTTTGCCACGACTTTGCAGCACTTTGCCACACTTTTCAGCACTTTGCCACAACTTTTCAGTACTTTGCCACACTTTTCAGTACTTTGCCACGACTTTGCCACACTTGTCAGCACTTTGCCACAACTTTTCAGTCCTTTGCCACACTTTTCAGCACTTTGCCACGACTTTGCAGCACTTTGCCACACTTTTCAGCACTTTGCCCAAACTATTCAGTACTTTGCCACACTTTTCAGTACTTTGCCACGAATTTGCAGCACTTTGCCACTCTTTTCAGTATTTTGCCACGACTTTGCCATAACTCTTCAGTACTTTGTCACACTTTTCAGTACTTTGCCACGACTTTTCAGTACTTTGCCACTATTTTTCAGCACTTTGCCACAACTTTTCAGTACTTTGCCACACTTTTCAGCACTTTGCCACAACTTTTCAGTTCTTTGCCACACTTTTCAGCACTTTGCCACTACTTTTCAGTACTTTGCCACACTTTTCAGTACTTTGCCACGACTTTGCCACAACTTTTCAGTACTTTGCCACACTTTTCAGTACTTTGCCACGACTTTTCAGCACTTCGCCACTACTTTTCAGTACTTTGCCACACTTTTCAGCACTTTGCCACAACTTTTCAGTCCTTTGCCACACTTTTCAGCACTTTGCCACGACTTTGCAGCACTTTGCCACACTTTTCAGCACTTTGCCACAACTTTTCAGTACTTTGCCACACTTTTCAGTACTTTGCCACGATTTTGCCACACTTGTCATCACTTTGCCACAACTTTTCAGTCCTTTGCCACACTTTTCAGTACTTTGCCACGACTTTGCAGCACTTTGCCACACTTTTCAGCACTTTGCCCAAACTATTCAGTACTTTGCCACACTTTTCAGTACTTTGCCACGACTTTGCAGCACTTTGCCACTCTTTTCAGTATTTTGCCACGACTTTGCCATAACTCTTCAGTACTTTGCCACACTTTTCAGTACTTTGCCACGACTTTTCAGTACTTTGCCACTACTTTTCAGCACTTTGCCACAACTTTTCAGTACTTTGCCACACTTTTCAGCACTTTGCCACAACTTTTCAGTACTTTGCCGCACTTTTCAGCACTTTGCCACTACTTTTCAGTACTTTGCCACACTTTTCAGTACTTTGCCACGACTTTTCAGCACTTCGCCACAAAATTTCAGTACTTTGCCACACTTTTCAGTACTTTGCCACGACTTTGCCACAACTTTTCAGTACTTTGCCACTCTTTTCAGTACTTTGCCACGACTTTGCCACAACTTTTCAGTACTTTGCCACACTTTTCAGTACTTTGCCACGACTTTTCAGCACTTCGCCACTACTTTTCAGTACTTTGCCACACTTTTCAGTACTTTGCCACAACTTTTCAGTACTTTGCCACTTTTTCAGTACTTTGCCACGACTTTGCAGTACTTTGCCACGACTTTTCAGCACTTCGCCACTACTTTCCAGTACTTTGCCACACTTTTCAGTACATTGCCACGACTTTGCCACAACTTTTCAGTACTTTGCCACACTTTTCAGCACTTCGCCACTACTTTTCAGTACTTTGCCACACTTTTCAGTACTTTGCCACAACTTGTCAGTACTTTGCCACACTTTTCAGTACTTTGCCACGACTTTGCAGCACTTTGCCACTCTTTTCAGTACTCTGCCACGAATTTGCCACAACTCTTCAGTACTTTGCCACACTTTTCAGTACTTTGCCACGACTTTTCAGCAATTCGCCACTACTTTCCAGTACTTGCCACACTTTTCAGTACATTGCCACGACTTTGCCACAACTTTTCAGTACTTTGCCATACTTTTCAGCACTTCGCCACTACTTTTCAGTACTTTGCCACACTTTTCAGTACTTTGCCACAACTTTTCAGTACTTTGCCACACTTTTCAGTACTTTGCCACGACTTTGCAGCACTTTGCCACTCTTTTCAGTACTTTGCCACGAATTTGCCACAACTCTTCAGTACTTTGGCACACTTTTCAGTACTTTGCCACGACTTTTCAGCACTTTGCCACAACTTTTCAGTACTTTGCCACACTTTTCAGCACTTTGCCACAACTTTTCAGTACTTTGCCACACTTTTCAGCACTTCGCCACTACTTTTCAGTACTTTGCCACACTTTTCAGCACTTTGCCACAACTTTTCAGTCCTTTGCCTCACTTTTCAGCACTTTGCCACGACTTTGCAGCACTTTGCCACACTTTTCAGCACTTTGCCACAACTTTTCAGTCCTTTTACACACTTTTCAGCACTTTGCCACGACTTTGCAGCACTTTGCCACACTTTTCAGCACTTTGCCCAAACTATTCAGTACTTTGCCACACTTTTCAGTACTTTGCCACGACTTTGCAGCACTTTGCCACTCTTTTCAGTATTTTGCCACGACTTTGCCATAACTCTTCAGTACTTTGCCACACTTTTCAGTACTTTGCCACGACTTTTCAGTACTTTGCCACTACTTTTCAGCACTTTGCCACAACTTTTCAGTACTTTGCCACACTTTTCAGCACTTTGCCACAACTTTTCAGTACTTTGCCACACTTTTCAGCACTTTGCCACTACTTTTCAGTACTTTGCCACACTTTTCAGTACTTTGCCACGACTTTTCATTACTTTGCCACGACTTTTCAGCACATCGCCACAAAATTTCAGTACTTTGCCACACTTTTCAGTACTTTGCCACGACTTTGCCACAACTTTTCAGTACTTTGCCACTCTTTTCAGTACTTTGCCACAACTTTTCAGTACTTTGCCACAATTTTCAGTACTTTGCCACGACTTTTCAGCACTTCGCCACTACTTTTCAGTACTTTGCCACACATTTCAGTACTTTGCCACGACTTTGCAGCACTTTGCCACACTTTTCAGCACTTTGCCACAACTTTTCAGTACTTTGCCACACTTTTCAGTACTTTGCCACGACTTTGCCACACTTGTCAGCACTTTGCCACAACTTTTCAGTCCTTTGCCACACTTTTCAGCACTTTGCCACGACTTTGCAGCACTTTGCCACACTTTTCAGCACTTTGCCCAAACTATTCAGTACTTTGCCACACTTTTCAGTACTTTGCCACGAATTTGCAGCACTTTGCCACTCTTTTCAGTATTTTGCCACGACTTTGCCATAACTCTTCAGTACTTTGCCACACTTTTCAGTACTTTGCCACAAATTTTCAGTACTTTGCCACGACTTTGCAGCACTTTGCCACTCTTTTCAGTACTTTGCCACGACTTTGCCACAACTCTTCAGTACTTTGCCACACTTTTCAGTACTTTGCCACGACTTTTCAGTACTTTGCCACTACTTTTCAGCACTTTGCCACAACTTTTCAGTACTTTGCCACACTTTTCAGCACTTTGCCACAACTTTTCAGTACTTTGCCACACTTTTCAGCACTTTGCCACTACTTTTCAGTACTTTGCCACACTTTTCACTACTTTGCCACGACTTTTCAGCACTTCGCCACAAAATTTCAGTACTTTGCCACTCTTTTCAGTACTTTGCCACGACTTTGCCACAACTTTTCAGTACTTTGCCACACTTTTCAGTACTTTGCCACGACTTTGCCACAACTTTTCAGTTCTTTGCCACACTTTTCAGTACTTTGCCACGACTTTTCAGCACTTCGCCACTACTTTTCAGTACTTTGCCACACTTTTCAGCACTTTGCCACAACTTTTCAGTCCTTTGCCACACTTTTCAGCACTTTGCCACGACTTTGCAGCACTTTGCCACTCTTTTCAGTACTCTGCCACGAATTTGCCACAACTCTTCAGTACTTTGCCACACTTTTCAGTACTTTGCCACGACTTTTCAGCAATTCGCCACTACTTTCCAGTACTTGCCACACTTTTCAGTACATTGCCACGACTTTGCCACAACTTTTCAGTACTTTGCCATACTTTTCAGCACTTCGCCACTACTTTTCAGTACTTTGCCACACTTTTCAGTACTTTGCCACAACTTTTCAGTACTTTGCCACACTTTTCAGTACTTTGCCACGACTTTGCAGCACTTTGCCACTCTTTTCAGTACTTTGCCACGAATTTGCCACAACTCTTCAGTACTTTGGCACACTTTTCAGTACTTTGCCACGACTTTTCAGCACTTTGCCACAACTTTTCAGTACTTTGCCACACTTTTCAGCACTTTGCCACAACTTTTCAGTACTTTGCCACACTTTTCAGCACTTCGCCACTACTTTTCAGTACTTTGCCACACTTTTCAGCACTTTGCCACAACTTTTCAGTCCTTTGCCTCACTTTTCAGCACTTTGCCACGACTTTGCAGCACTTTGCCACACTTTTCAGCACTTTGCCACAACTTTTCAGTCCTTTGCCACACTTTTCAGCACTTTGCCACGACTTTGCAGCACTTTGCCACACTTTTCAGCACTTTGCCCAAACTATTCAGTACTTTGCCACACTTTTCAGTACTTTGCCACGACTTTGCAGCACTTTGCCACTCTTTTCAGTATTTTGCCACGACTTTGCCATAACTCTTCAGTACTTTGCCACACTTTTCAGTACTTTGCCACGACTTTTCAGTACTTTGCCACTACTTTTCAGCACTTTGCCACAACTTTTCAGTACTTTGCCACACTTTTCAGCACTTTGCCACAACTTTTCAGTACTTTGCCACACTTTTCAGCACTTTGCCACTACTTTTCAGTACTTTGCCACACTTTTCAGTACTTTGCCACGACTTTTCATTACTTTGCCACGACTTTTCAGCACTTCGCCACAAAATTTCAGTACTTTGCCACACTTTTCAGTACTTTGCCACGACTTTGCCACAACTTTTCAGTACTTTGCCACTCTTTTCAGTACTTTGCCACAACTTTTCAGTACTTTGCCACAATTTTCAGTACTTTGCCACGACTTCGCCACTACTTTTCAGTACTTTGCCACACATTTCAGTACTTTGCCACGACTTTGCAGCACTTTGCCACACTTTTCAGCACTTTGCCACAACTTTTCAGTACTTTGCCACACTTTTCAGTACTTTGCCACGACTTTGCCACATTTGTCAGCACTTTGCCACAACTTTTCAGTCCTTTGCCACACTTTTCAGCACTTTGCCACGACTTTGCAGCACTTTGCCACACTTTTCAGCACTTTGCCCAAACTATTCAGTACTTTGCCACACTTTTCAGTACTTTGCCACGAATTTGCAGCACTTTGCCACTCTTTTCAGTATTTTGCCACGACTTTGCCATAACTCTTCAGTACTTTGCCACACTTTTCAGTACTTTGCCACAAATTTTCAGTACTTTGCCACGACTTTGCAGCACTTTGCCACTCTTTTCAGTACTTTGCCACGACTTTGCCACAACTCTTCAGTACTTTGCCACACTTTTCAGTACTTTGCCACGACTTTTCAGTACTTTGCCACTACTTTTCAGCACTTTGCCACAACTTTTCAGTACTTTGCCACACTTTTCAGCACTTTGCCACAACTTTTCAGTACTTTGCCACACTTTTCAGCACTTTGCCACTACTTTTCAGTACTTTGCCACACTTTTCACTACTTTGCCACGACTTTTCAGCACTTCGCCACAAAATTTCAGTACTTTGCCACTCTTTTCAGTACTTTGCCACGACTTTGCCACAACTTTTCAGTACTTTGCCACACTTTTCAGTACTTTGCCACGACTTTGCCACAACTTTTCAGTTCTTTGCCACACTTTTCAGTACTTTGCCACGACTTTTCAGCACTTCGCCACTACTTTTCAGTACTTTGCCACACTTTTCAGCACTTTGCCACAACTTTTCAGTCCTTTGCCACACTTTTCAGCACTTTGCCACGACTTTGCAGCACTTTGCCACACTTTTCAGCACTTTGCCACAACTTTTCAGTACTTTGCCACTGTTTTCAGTACTTTGCCACGACTTTGAGCACTTTGCCACTCTTTTCAGTACTTTGCCACGACTTTGCCACAACTCTTCAGTACTTTGCCACACTTTTCAGTACTTTGCCACGACTTTTCAGTACTTTGCCACTACTTTTCAGCACTTTGCCACAACTTTTCAGTACTTTGCCACACTTTTCAGCACTTTGCCACAACTTTTCAGTACTTTGCCACACTTTTCAGTACTTTGCCACTACTTTTCAGTACTTTGCCACACTTTTCAGTACTTTGCCACGACTTTTCAGCACTTCGCCACAAAATTTCAGTACTTTGCCACACTTATCAGTACTTTGCCACGACTTTGCCACAACTTTTCAGTACTTTGCCACTCTTTTCAGTACTTTGCCACGACTTTGCCACAACTTTTCAGTACTTTTCCACAATTTTCAGTACTTTGCCACGACTTTTCAGCACTTTGCCACAACTTTTCAGTCCTTTGCCACACTTTTCAGCACTTTGCCACGACTTTGCAGCACTTTGCCACACTTTTCAGCACTTTGCCCAAACTATTCAGTACTTTGCCACACTTTTCAGTACTTTGCCACGAATTTGCAGCACTTTGCCACTCTTTTCAGTATTTTGCCACGACTTTGCCATAACTCTTCAGTACTTTGTCACACTTTTCAGTACTTTGCCACGACTTTTCAGTACTTTGCCACTATTTTTCAGCACTTTGCCACAACTTTTCAGTACTTTGCCACACTTTTCAGCACTTTGCCACAACTTTTCAGTTCTTTGCCACACTTTTCAGCACTTTGCCACTACTTTTCAGTACTTTGCCACACTTTTCAGTACTTTGCCACGACTTTGCCACAACTTTTCAGTACTTTGCCACACTTTTCAGTACTTTGCCACGACTTTTCAGCACTTCGCCACTACTTTTCAGTACTTTGCCACACTTTTCAGCACTTTGCCACAACTTTTCAGTCCTTTGCCACACTTTTCAGCACTTTGCCACGACTTTGCAGCACTTTGCCACACTTTTCAGCACTTTGCCACAACTTTTCAGTACTTTGCCACACTTTTCAGTACTTTGCCACGATTTTGCCACACTTGTCATCACTTTGCCACAACTTTTCAGTCCTTTGCCACACTTTTCAGCACTTTGCCACGACTTTGCAGCACTTTGCCACACTTTTCAGCACTTTGCCCAAACTATTCAGTACTTTGCCACACTTTTCATTACTTTGCCACGACTTTGCAGCACTTTGCCACTCTTTTCAGTATTTTGCCACGACTTTGCCATAACTCTTCAGTACTTTGCCACACTTTTCAGTACTTTGCCACGACTTTTCAGTACTTTGCCACTACTTTTCAGCACTTTGCCACAACTTTTCAGTACTTTGCCACACTTTTCAGCACTTTGCCACAACTTTTCAGTACATTGCCGCACTTTTCAGCACTTTGCCACTACTTTTCAGTACTTTGCCACACTTTTCAGTACTTTGCCACGACTTTTCAGCACTTCGCCACAAAATTTCAGTACTTTGCCACACTTTTCATTACTTTGCCACGACTTTGCCACAACTTTTCAGTACTTTGCCACTCTTTTCAGTACTTTGCCACGACTTTGCCACAACTTTTCAGTACTTTGCCACACTTTTCAGTACTTTGCCACGACTTTTCAGCACTTCGCCACTACTTTTCAGTACTTTGCCACACTTTTCAGTACTTTGCCACAACTTTTCAGTACTTTGCCACACTTTTCAGTACTTTGCCGCGACTTTGCAGTACTTTGCCACGACTTTTCAGCACTTCGCCACTACTTTCCAGTACTTTGCCACACTTTTCAGTACATTGCCACGACTTTGCCACAACTTTTCAGTACTTTGCCACACTTTTCAGCACTTCGCCACTACTTTTCAGTACTTTGCCACACTTTTCAGTACTTTGCCACAACTTTTCAGTACTTTGCCACACTTTTCAGTACTTTGCCACGACTTTGCAGCACTTTGCCACTCTTTTCAGTACTCTGCCACGAATTTGCCACAACTCTTCAGTACTTTGCCACACTTTTCAGTACTTTGCCACGACTTTTCAGCAATTCGCCACTACTTTCCAGTACTTGCCACACTTTTCAGTACATTGCCACGACTTTGCCACAACTTTTCAGTACTTTGCCATACTTTTCAGCACTTCGCCACTACTTTTCAGTACTTTGCCACACTTTTCAGTACTTTGCCACACTTTTCAGCACTTTGCCACAACTTTTCAGTACTTTGCCACACTTTTCAGCACTTTGCCACTACTTTTCAGTACTTTGCCACACTTTTCAGTACTTTGCCACGACTTTTCAGCACTTCGCCACAAAATTTCAGTACTTTGCCACACTTATCAGTACTTTGCCACGACTTTGCCACAACTTTTCAGTACTTTGCCACTCTTTTCAGTACTTTGCCACGACTTTGCCACAACTTTTCAGTACTTTTCCACAATTTTCAGTACTTTGCCACGACTTTTCAGCACTTTGCCACAACTTTTCAGTCCTTTGCCACACTTTTCAGCACTTTGCCACGACTTTGCAGCACTTTGCCACACTTTTCAGCACTTTGCCCAAACTATTCAGTACTTTGCCACACTTTTCAGTACTTTGCCACGAATTTGCAGCACTTTGCCACTCTTTTCAGTATTTTGCCACGACTTTGCCATAACTCTTCAGTACTTTGTCACACTTTTCAGTACTTTGCCACGACTTTTCAGTACTTTGCCACTATTTTTCAGCACTTTGCCACAACTTTTCAGTACTTTGCCACACTTTTCAGCACTTTGCCACAACTTTTCAGTTCTTTGCCACACTTTTCAGCACTTTGCCACTACTTTTCAGTACTTTGCCACACTTTTCAGTACTTTGCCACGACTTTGCCACAACTTTTCAGTACTTTGCCACACTTTTCAGTACTTTGCCACGACTTTTCAGCACTTCGCCACTACTTTTCAGTACTTTGCCACACTTTTCAGCACTTTGCCACAACTTTTCAGTCCTTTGCCACACTTTTCAGCACTTTGCCACGACTTTGCAGCACTTTGCCACACTTTTCAGCACTTTGCCACAACTTTTCAGTACTTTGCCACACTTTTCAGTACTTTGCCACGATTTTGCCACACTTGTCATCACTTTGCCACAACTTTTCAGTCCTTTGCCACACTTTTCAGCACTTTGCCACGACTTTGCAGCACTTTGCCACACTTTTCAGCACTTTGCCCAAACTATTCAGTACTTTGCCACACTTTTCAGTACTTTGCCACGACTTTGCAGCACTTTGCCACTCTTTTCAGTATTTTGCCACGACTTTGCCATAACTCTTCAGTACTTTGCCACACTTTTCAGTACTTTGCCACGACTTTTCAGTACTTTGCCACTACTTTTCAGCACTTTGCCACAACTTTTCAGTACTTTGCCACACTTTTCAGCACTTTGCCACAACTTTTCAGTACTTTGCCGCACTTTTCAGCACTTTGCCACTACTTTTCAGTACTTTGCCACACTTTTCACTACTTTGCCACGACTTTTCAGCACTTCGCCACAAAATTTCAGTACTTTGCCACTCTTTTCAGTACTTTGCCACGACTTTGCCACAACTTTTCAGTACTTTGCCACACTTTTCAGTACTTTGCCACGACTTTGCCACAACTTTTCAGTTCTTTGCCACACTTTTCAGTACTTTGCCACGACTTTTCAGCACTTCGCCACACTTTTCAGCACTTTGCCCAAACTATTCAGTACTTTGCCACACTTTTCAGTACTTTGCCACGAATTTGCAGCACTTTGCCACTCTTTTCAGTATTTTGCCACGACTTTGCTATAACTCTTCAGTACTTTGTCACACTTTTCAGTACTTTGCCACGACTTTTCAGCACTTCGCCACTACTTTTCAGTACTTTGCCACACTTTTCAGCACTTTGCCACAACTTTTCAATCCTTTGCCACACTTTTCAGCACTTTGCCACGACTTTGCATCACTTTGCCACACTTTTCAGCACTTTGCCACAACTTTTCAGTACTTTGCCACTGTTTTCAGTACTTTGCCACGACTTTGCAGCACTTTGCCACTCTTTTCAGTACTTTGCCACGACTTTGCCACAACTCTTCAGTACTTTGCCACACTTTTCAGTACTTTGCCACGACTTTTCAGTACTTTGCCACTACTTTTCAGCACTTTGCCACAACTTTTCAGTACTTTGCCACACTTTTCAGCACTTTGCCACTACTTTTCAGTACTTTGCCACACTTTTCAGTACTTTGCCACACTTTTCAGCACTTCGCCACAAAATTTCAGTACTTTGCCACACTTTTCAGTACTTTGCCACGACTTTGCCACAACTTTTCAGTACTTTGCCACTCTTTTCAGTACTTTGCCACGACTTTGCCACAACTTTTCAGTACTTTGCCACAATTTTCAGTACTTTGCCACGACTTTTCAGCACTTCGCCACTACTTTTCAGTACTTTGCCACACTTTTCAGTACTTTGCCACGACTTTGCAGCACTTTGCCACACTTTTCAGCACTTTGCCACAACTTTTCAGTACTTTGCCACACTTTTCAGTACTTTGCCACGACTTTGCCACACTTGTCAGCACTTTGCCACAACTTTTCAGTCCTTTGCCACACTTTTCAGCACTTTGCCACGACTTTGCAGCACTTTGCCACACTTTTCAGCACTTTGCCCAAACTATTCAGTACTTTGCCACACTTTTCAGTACTTTGCCACGACTTTGCAGCACTTTGCCACTCTTTTCAGTATTTTGCCACGACTTTGCCATAACTCTTCAGTACTTTGCCACACTTTTCAGTACTTTGCCACGACTTTTCAGTATTTTGCCACTACTTTTCAGCACTTTGCCACAACTTTTCAGTACTTTGCCACACTTTTCAGCACTTTGCCACAACTTTTCAGTTCTTTGCCACACTTTTCAGCACTTTGCCACTACTTTTCAGTACTTTGCCACACTTTTCAGTACTTTGCCACGACTTTGCCACAACTTTTCAGTACTTTGCCACACTTTTCAGTACTTTGCCACGACTTTTCAGCACTTCGCCACTACTTTTCAGTACTTTGCCACACTTTTCAGCACTTTGCCACAACTTTTCAGTCCTTTGCCACACTTTTCAGCACTTTGCCACGACTTTGCAGCACTTTGCCACACTTTTCAGCACTTTGCCACAACTTTTCAGTACTTTGCCACACTTTTCAGTACTTTGCCACGACTTTGCCACACTTGTCAGCACTTTGCCACAACTTTTCAGTTCTTTGCCACACTTTTCAGCACTTTGCCACGACTTTGCAGCACTTTGCCACACTTTTCAGCACTTTGCCCAAACTATTCAGTACTTTGCCACACTTTTCAGTACTTTGCCACGACTTTGCAGCACTTTGCCACTCTTTTCAGTATTTTGCCACGACTTTGCCATAACTCTTCAGTACTTTGCCACACTTTTCAGTGTTTTGCCACGACTTTTCAGTACTTTGCCACTACTTTTCAGCACTTTGCCACAACTTTTCAGTACTTTGCCACACTTTTCAGCACTTTGCCACAACTTTTCAGTACTTTGCCACACTTTTCAGCACTTTGCCACTACTTTTCAGTACTTTGCCACACTTTTCAGTACTTTGCCACGACTTTTCATTACTTTGCCACGACTTTTCAGCACTTCGCCATAAAATTTCAGTACTTTGCCACACTTTTCAGTACTTTGCCACGACTTTGCCACAACTTTTCAGTACTTTGCCACTCTTTTCAGTACTTTGCCACGACTTTGCCACAACTTTTCAGTACTTTGCCACAATTTTCAGTACTTTGCCACGACTTTTCAGCACTTCGCCACTACTTTTCAGTACTTTGCCACACATTTCAGTACTTTGCCACGACTTTGCAGCACTTTGCCACACTTTTCAGCACTTTGCCACAACTTTTCAGTACTTTGCCACACTTTTCAGTACTTTGCCACGACTTTGCCACACTTGTCAGCACTTTGCCACAACTTTTCAGTCCTTTGCCACACTTTTCAGCACTTTGCCACGACTTTGCAGCACTTTGCCACACTTTTCAGCACTTTGCCCAAACTATTCAGTACTTTGCCACACTTTTCAGTACTTTGCCACGAATTTGCAGCACTTTGCCACTCTTTTCAGTATTTTGCCACGACTTTGCCATAACTCTTCAGTACTTTGTCACACTTTTCAGTACTTTGCCACGACTTTTCAGTACTTTGCCACTATTTTTCAGCACTTTGCCACAACTTTTCAGTACTTTGCCACACTTTTCAGCACTTTGCCACAACTTTTCAGTTCTTTGCCACACTTTTCAGCACTTTGCCACTACTTTTCAGTACTTTGCCACACTTTTCAGTACTTTGCCACGACTTTGCCACAACTTTTCAGTACTTTGCCACACTTTTCAGTACTTTGCCACGACTTTTCAGTACTTTGCCACACTTTTCAGTACTTTGCCACGACTTTGCCACAACTTTTCAGTACTTTGCCACACTTTTCAGTACTTTGCCACGACTTTTCAGCACTTCGCCACTACTTTTCAGTACTTTGCCACACTTTTCAGCACTTTGCCACAACTTTTCAGTCCTTTGCCACACTTTTCAGCACTTTGCCACGACTTTGCAGCACTTTGCCACACTTTTCAGCACTTTGCCACAACTTTTCAGTACTTTGCCACACTTTTCAGTACTTTGCCACGATTTTGCCACACTTGTCATCACTTTGCCACAACTTTTCAGTCCTTTGCCACACTTTTCAGTACTTTGCCACGACTTTGCAGCACTTTGCCACACTTTTCAGCACTTTGCCCAAACTATTCAGTACTTTGCCACCCTTTTCAGTACTTTGCCACGACTTTGCAGCACTTTGCCACTCTTTTCAGTATTTTGCCACGACTTTGCCATAACTCTTCAGTACTTTGCCACACTTTTCAGTACTTTGCCACGACTTTTCAGTACTTTGCCACTACTTTTCAGCACTTTGCCACAACTTTTCAGTACTTTGCCACACTTTTCAGCACTTTGCCACAACTTTTCAGTACTTTGCCGCACTTTTCAGCACTTTGCCACTACTTTTCAGTACTTTGCCACACTTTTCAGTACTTTGCCACGACTTTTCAGCACTTCGCCACAAAATTTCAGTACTTTGCCACACTTTTCAGTACTTTGCCACGACTTTGCCACAACTTTTCAGTACTTTGCCACTCTTTTCAGTACTTTGCCACGACTTTGCCACAACTTTTCAGTACTTTGCCACACTTTTCAGTACTTTGCCACGACTTTTCAGCACTTCGCCACTACTTTTCAGTACTTTGCCACACTTTTCAGTACTTTGCCACAACTTTTCAGTACTTTGCCACTTTTTCAGTACTTTGCCACGACTTTGCAGTACTTTGCCACGACTTTTCAGCACTTCGCCACTACTTTCCAGTACTTTGCCACACTTTTCAGTACATTGCCACGACTTTGCCACAACTTTTCAGTACTTTGCCACACTTTTCAGTACTTCGCCACTACTTTTCAGTACTTTGCCACACTTTTCAGTACTTTGCCACAACTTGTCAGTACTTTGCCACACTTTTCAGTACTTTGCCACGACTTTGCAGCACTTTGCCACTCTTTTCAGTACTCTGCCACGAATTTGCCACAACTCTTCAGTACTTTGCCACACTTTTCAGTACTTTGCCACGACTTTTCAGCAATTCGCCACTACTTTCCAGTAATTGCCACACTTTTCAGTACATTGCCACGACTTTGCCACAACTTTTCAGTACTTTGCCATACTTTTCAGCACTTCGCCACTACTTTTCAGTACTTTGCCACACTTTTCAGCACTTTGCCACTACTTTTCAGTACTTTGCCACACTTTTCAGTACTTTGCCACGACTTTTCAGCACTTCGCCACAAAATTTCAGTACTTTGCCACACTTTTCAGTACTTTGCCACGACTTTGCCACAACTTTTGAGTACTTTGCCACTCTTTTCAGTACTTTGCCACGACTTTGCCACAACTTTTCAGTACTTTGCCACACTTTTCAGTACTTTGCCACGACTTTGCCACAACTTTTCAGTACTTTGCCACACTTTTCAGTACTTTGCCACGACTTTTCAGCACTTCGCCACTACTTTTCAGTACTTTGCCACACTTTTCAGCACTTTGCCACAACTTTTCAGTCCTTTGCCACACTTTTCAGCACTTTGCCACGACTTTGCAGCACTTTGCCACACTTTTCAGCACTTTGCCACAACTTTTCAGTACTTTGCCACTGTTTTCAGTACTTTGCCACGACTTTGCAGCACTTTGCCACTCTTTTCAGTACTTTGCCACGACTTTGCCACAACTCTTCAGTACTTTGCCACACTTTTCAGTACTTTGCCACGACTTTTCAGTACTTTGCCACTACTTTTCAGCACTTTGCCACAACTTTTCAGTACTTTGCCACACTTTTCAGCACTTTGCCACAACTTTTCAGTACTTTGCCACACTTTTCAGCACTTCGACACTACTTTTCAGTACTTTTCCACACTTTTCAGCACTTTGCCACAACTTTTCAGTCCTTTGCCACACTTTTCAGCACTTTGCCACGACTTTGCAGCACTTTGCCACACTTTTCAGCACTTTGCCACAACTTTTCAGTCCTTTGCCACACTTTTCAGCACTTTTCCACACTTTTCAGCACTTTGCCACACTTTTCAGCACTTTGCCACAACTTTTCAGTACTTTGCCACACTTTACAGTACTTTGCCACGACTTTGCAGCACTTTGCCACGACTTTTCAGTACTTTGCCACTACTTTTCAACACTTTGCCACAAATTTTCAGTACTTTGCCACGACTTTGCAGCACTTTGCCACTCTTTTCAGTACTATTCCACGACTTTGCCACAACTCTTCAGTACTTTGCCACACTTTTCAGTACTTTGCCACGACTTTTCAGTACTTTGCCACTACTTTTCAGCACTTTGCCACAACTTTTCAGTACTTTGCCACACTTTTCAGCACTTTGCCACAACTTTTTAGTACTTTGCCACACATTTCAGCACTTTGCCACTACTTTTCAGTACTTTGCCACACTTTTCAGTACTTTGCCACGACTTTTCAGCACTTCGCCACAAAATTTCAGTACTTTGCCACTCTTTTCAGTACTTTGCCACGACTTTGCCACAACTTTTCAGTACTTTGCCACACTTTTCAGTACTTTGCCACGACTTTGCCACAACTTTTCAGTACTTTGCCACACTTTTCAGTACTTTGCCACGACTTTTCAGTACTTTGCCACTACTTTTCAGCACTTTGCCACAACTTTTCAGTACTTTGCCACACTTTTCAGCACTTTGCCACGACTTTGCAGCACTTTGCCACACTTTTCAGCACTTTGCCACAACTTTTCAGTCCTTTGCCACACTTTTCAGCACTTTGCCACGACTTTGCAGCACTTTGCCACACTTTTCAGCACTTTGCCACAACTTTTCAGTACTTTGCCACACTTTTCAGTACTTTGCCACGAGTTTGCAGCACTTTGCCACGACTTTTCAGTACTTTGCCACTACTTTTCAACACTTTGCCACAAATTTTCAGTACTTTGCCACGACTTTGCAGCACTTTGCCACTACTTTTCAGTACTTTGCCACTCTTTTCAGTACTTTGCCACGACTTTTCAGCACTTCGCCACAAAATTTCAGTACTTTGCCACACTTTTCAGTACTTTGCCACGACTTTGTCACAACTTTTCAGTACTTTGCCACTCTTTTCAGTACTTTGCCACGACTTTGCCACAACTTTTCAGTACTTTGCCTCAATTTTCAGTACTTTGCCACGACTTTTCAGCACTTCGCCACTACTTTTCAGTACTTTGCCACACTTTTCAGTACTTTGCCACAACTTTTCAGTACTTTGCCACACTTATCAGTACTTTGCCACGACTTTGCAGCACTTTGCCACATTTTTCAGCACTTTGCCACAACTTTTCAGTACTTTGCCACACTTTTCAGTACTTTGCCACGACTTTGCCACACTTTTCAGCACTTTGCCACAACTTTTCAGTCCTTTGCCACACTTTTCAGCACTTTGCCACGACTTTGCAGCACTTTGCCACACTTTTCAGCACTTTGCCCAAACTTTTCAGTACTTTGCCACACTTTTCAGTTCTTTGCCACGACTTTGCAGCACTTTGCCACTCTTTTCAGTACTTTGCCACGACTTTGCCACAACTCTTCAGTACTTTGCCACACTTTTCAGTACTTTGCCACGACTTTGCCACACTTTTCAGCACTTTGCCACAACTTTTCAGTCCTTTGCCACACTTTTCAGCACTTTGCCACGACTTTGCAGCACTTTGCCACACTTTTCAGCACTTTGCCCAAACTTTTCAGTACTTTGCCACACTTTTCAGTACTTTGCCACGACTTTGCCACAACTTTTCAGTACTTTGCCACTCTTTTCAGTACTTTGCCACGACTTTGCCACAACTTTTCAGTACTTTGCCACACTTTTCAGTACTTTGCAACGACTTTTCAGCACTTCGCCACTACTTTTCAGTACTTTGCCACACTTTTCAGTACTTTGCCACAACTTTTCAGTACTTTGCCACACTTTTCAGTACTTTGCCACGACTTTGCAGTACTTTGCCACGACTTTTAAGCTCTTCGCCACTACTTTTCAGTACTTTGCCACACTTTTCAGTACATTGCCACGACTTTGCCACAACTTTTCAGTACTTTGAAACACTTTTCAGCACTTCGCCACTACTTTTCAGTACTTTGCCACACTTTTCAGTACTTTGCCACAACTTTTCAGTACTTTGCCACACTTTTCAGTACTTTGCCACGACTTTCAGCACTTCGCCACTACTTTTCAGTACTTTGCCACACTTTTCAGTACTTTGCCACAACTTTTCAGTACTTTGCCACACTTTTCAGTACTTTGCCACGACTTTGCAGTACTTTGCCACGACTTTTCAGCACTTCGCCACTACTTTCCAGTACTTTGCCACACTTTTCAGTACATTGCCACGACTTTGCTACAACTTTTCAGTACTTTGCCACACTTTTCAGCACTTCGCCACTACTTTTCAGTACTTTGCCACACTTTTCAGTACTTTGCCACACTTTTCAGTACTTTGCCACGACTTTGCAGGACTTTGCCACTCTTTTCAGTACTTTGCCACGAATTTGCCACAACTCTTCAGTACTTTGCCACACTTTTCAGTACACTGCCACGACTTTTCAGCACTTTGCCACAACTTTTCAGTACTTTGCCACACTTTTCAGTACTTTGCCACGACTTTGCCACGACTTTTCAGCACTTTGCCACAACTTTTCAGTACTTTGCCACACTTTTCAGTACATTGCCACGACTTTTCAGCACTCGCCACAACATCTCAGTACTTTGCCACACTTTTCAGCACTTTGCCACGACTTTGCAGCACTTTGCCACACTTTTCAGCACTTTGCCACAACTTTTCAGTACTTTGCCACACTTTTCAGTACTTTGCCACGACTTTGCAGCACTTTGCCACTCTTTTCAGAACTTTGCCACGACTTTGCCACAACTCTTCAGTACTTTGCCACACTTTTCAGTACTTTGCCACGACTTTTCAGTACTTTGCCACTACTTTTCAACACTTTGTCACAACTTTTCAGTACTTTGCCACGACATTGCAGCACTTTGCCACTCTTTTCAGTACTTTGCCACGACTTTGCCACAACACTTCAGTACTTTGCCACACTTTTCAGTACTTTGCCACGATTTTTCAGTACTTGCCACTACTTTTCAGCACTTTGCCACAACTTTTCAGTACTTTGCCACACTTTTCAGTACTTTGCCACTACTTTGCCACGACTTTTCAGCACTTTGCCACAACTTTTCAGTACTTTGCCACACTTTTCAGTACATTGCCACGACTTTTCAGCACTCGCCACAACTTTTCAGTACTTTGCCACACTTTTCAGCACTTTGCCACGACTTTGCAGCACTTTGCCATACTTTTCAGCACTTTGCCACAACTTTTCAATACTTTGCCACACTTTTCAGTACTTTGCCACAACTTTGCAGCATTTTGCCACTCTTTTCAGAACTTTGCCACGACTTTGCCACAACTCTTCAGTACTTTGCCACACTTTTCAGTACTTTGCCACGACTTTTCAGTACTTTGCCACTACTTTTCAACACTTTGCCACAACTTTTCAGTACTTTGCCACAACTTTTCAGTACTTTGCCACACTTTTCAGTACTTTACCACGACTTTTCAGTACTTCGCCACTACTTTTCAGTACTTTGCCACACTTTTCAGCACTTTGCCACAACTTTTCAGTCCTTTGCCACACTTTTCAGCACTTTGCCACGACTTTGCAGCACTTTGCCACACTTTTCAGCACTTTGCCACAACTTTTCAGTGCTTTGCCACTGTTTTCAGTACTTTGCCACGACTTTGCAGCACTTTGCCACTCTTTTCAGTACTTTGCCACGACTTTGCCACAACTCTTCAGTACTTTGCCACACTTTTCAGTACTTTGCCACGACTTTTCAGTACTTTGCCACTACTTTTCAGCACTTTGCCACAACTTTTCAGTACTTTGCCACACTTTTCAGCACTTTGCCACAACTTTTCAGTACTTTGCCACACTTTTCAGCACTTTGCCATACTTTTCAGTACTTTGCCACACTTTTCAGTACTTTGCCACGACTTTTCAGCACTTCGCCACAAAATTTCAGTACTTTGCCACACTTTTCAGCATTTGCCACGACTTTGCAGCACTTTGCCACACTTTTCAGCACTTTGCCACAACTTTTCAGTCCTTTGCCACACTTTTCAGCACTTTGCCACGACTTTGCAGCACTTTGCCACACTTTTCAGCACTTTGCCACAACTTTTCAGTACTTTGCCACACTTTACAGTACTTTGCCACGACTTTGCAGCACTTTGCCACGACTTTTCAGTACTTTGCCACTACTTTTCAACACTTTGCCACAAATTGTCAGTACTTTGCCACGACTTTGCAGCACTTTGCCACTCTTTTCAGTACTTTTCCACGACTTTGCCACAACTCTTCAGTACTTTGCCACACTTTTCAGTACTTTGCCACGACTTTTCAGTACTTTGCCACTACTTTTCAGCACTTTGCCACAACTTTTCAGTACTTTGCCACACTTTTCAGCACTTTGCCACAACTTTTCAGTACTTTGCCACACATTTCAGCACTTTGCCACTACTTTTCAGTACTTTGCCACACTTTTCAGTACTTTGCCACGACTTTTCAGCACTTCGCCACAAAATTTCAGTACTTTGCCACTCTTTTCAGTACTTTGCCACGACTTTGCCACAACTTTTCAGTACTTTGCCACACTTTTCAGTACTTTGCCACGACTTTGCCACAACATTTCAGTACTTTGCCACAACTTTTCAGTCCTTTGCCACACTTTTCAGCACTTTGCCACGACTTTGCAGCACTTTGCCACACTTTTCAGCACTTTGCCACAACTTTTCAGTCCTTTGCCACACTTTTCAGCACTTTGCCACGACTTTGCAGCACTTTGCCACTCTTTTCAGTACTTTTCCACGACTTTGCCACAACTCTTCAGTACTTTGCCACACTTTTCAGTACTTTGCCACGACTTTTCAGCACTTCGCCACAAAATTTCAGTACTTTGCCACTCTTTTCAGTACTTTGCCACGACTTTGCCACAACTTTTCAGTACTTTGCCACACTTTTCAGTACTTTGCCACGACTTTGCCACAACTTTTCAGTACTTTGCCACAACTTTTCAGTCCTTTGCCACACTTTTCAGCACTTTGCCACGACTTTGCAGCACTTTGCCACACTTTTCAGCACTTTGCCACAACTTTTCAGTCCTTTGCCACACTTGTCAGCACTTTGCCACGACTTTGCAGCACTTTGCCACTCTTTTCAGTACTTTTCCACGACTTTGCCACAACTCTTCAGTACTTTGCCACACTTTTCAGTACTTTGCCACGACTTTTCAGTTCTTTGCCACTACTTTTCAGCACTTTGCCACAACTTTTCAGTACTTTGCCACACTTTTCAGCACTTTGCCACAACTTTTCAGTACTTTGCCACACTTTTCAGCACTTTGCCTCTACTTTTCAGTACTTTGCCACACTTTTCAGTTCTTTGCCACGACTTTTCAGCACTTCGCCACAAAATTTCAGTACTTTGCCACTCTTTTCAGTACTTTGCCACGACTTTGCCACAACTTTTCAGTACTTTGCCACACTTTTCAGTACGTTGCCACGACTTTGCCACAACTTTTCAGTACTTTGCCACACTTTTCAGTACTTTGCCACACTTTTCAGTACTTTGCCACGACTTTTCAGCACTTCGCCACAAAATTTCAGTACTTTGCCACACTTGTCAGCACTTTGCCACGACTTTTCAGTACTTTGCCACTACTTTTCAACACTTTGCCACAACTTTTCAGTACTTTGCCACGACTTTGCAGCACTTTGCCCTCTTTTCAGTACTTTGCCACACTTTTCAGTACTTTGCCACGACTTTTCAGTACTTTGCCACTACTTTTCAACACTTTGCCACAACTTTTCAGTACTTTGCCACAACTTTTCAGTACTTTGCCACACTTTTCAGTACTTTACCACGACTTTTCAGTACTTCGCCACTACTTTTCAGTACTTTGCCACACTTTTCAGCACTTTGCCACAACTTTTCAGTCCTTTGCC
Organism: Saccoglossus kowalevskii; assembly: GCF_978046115.1. Lineage (NCBI taxonomy): Eukaryota > Metazoa > Hemichordata > Enteropneusta > Harrimaniidae > Saccoglossus > Saccoglossus kowalevskii. Next base: position 90,190 of record NW_028188642.1, read on the forward strand.
ACACTTTTCAGCACTTTGCCACGACTTTGCAGCACTTTGCCACACTTTTCAGCACTTTGCCACAACTTTTCAGTGCTTTGCCACTGTTTTCAGTACTTTGCCACGACTTTGCAGCACTTTGCCACTCTTTTCAGTACTTTGCCACGACTTTGCCACAACTCTTCAGTACTTTGCCACACTTTTCAGTACTTTGCCACGACTTTTCAGTACTTTGCCACTACTTTTCAGCACTTTGCCACAACTTTTCAGTACTTTGCCACACTTTTCAGCACTTTGCCACAACTTTTCAGTACTTTGCCACACTTTTCAGCACTTTGCCATACTTTTCAGTACTTTGCCACACTTTTCAGTACTTTGCCACGACTTTTCAGCACTTCGCCACAAAATTTCAGTACTTTGCCACACTTTTCACCATTTGCCACGACTTTGCAGCACTTTGCCACACTTTTCAGCACTTTGCCACAACTTTTCAGTCCTTTGCCACACTTTTCAGCACTTTGCCACGACTTTGCAGCACTTTGCCACACTTTTCAGCACTTTGCCACAACTTTTCAGTACTTTGCCACACTTTACAGTACTTTGCCACGACTTTGCAGCACTTTGCCACGACTTTTCAGTACTTTGCCACTACTTTTCAACACTTTGCCACAAATTTTCAGTACTTTGCCACGACTTTGCAGCACTTTGCCACTCTTTTCAGTACTTTTCCACGACTTTGCCACAACTCTTCAGTACTTTGCCACACTTTTCAGTACTTTGCCACGACTTTTCAATACTTTGCCACTACTTTTCAGCACTTTGCCACAACTTTTCAGTACTTTGCCACACTTTTCAGCACTTTGCCACAACTTTTCAGTACTTTGCCACACATTTCAGCACTTTGCCACTACTTTTCAGTACTTTGCCACACTTTTCAGTACTTTGCCACGACTTTTCAGCACTTCGCCACAAAATTTCAGTACTTTGCCACTCTTTTCAGTACTTTGCCACGACTTTGCCACAACTTTTCAGTACTTTGCCACACTTTTCAGTACTTTGCCACGACTTTGCCACAACATTTCAGTACTTTGCCACAACTTTTCAGTCCTTTGCCACACTTTTCAGCACTTTGCCACGACTTTGCAGCACTTTGCCACACTTTTCAGCACTTTGCCACAACTTTTCAGTCCTTTGCCACACTTTTCAGCACTTTGCCACGACTTTGCAGCACTTTGCCACTCTTTTCAGTACTTTTCCACGACTTTGCCACAACTCTTCAGTACTTTGCCACACTTTTCAGTACTTTGCCACGACTTTTCAGCACTTCGCCACAAAATTTCAGTACTTTGCCACTCTTTTCAGTACTTTGCCACGACTTTGCCACAACTTTTCAGTACTTTGCCACACTTTTCAGTACTTTGCCACGACTTTGCCACAACTTTTCAGTACTTTGCCACAACTTTTCAGTCCTTTGCCACACTTTTCAGCACTTTGCCACGACTTTGCAGCACTTTGCCACACTTTTCAGCACTTTGCCACAACTTTTCAGTCCTTTGCCACACTTGTCAGCACTTTGCCACGACTTTGCAGCACTTTGCCACTCTTTTCAGTACTTTTCCACGACTTTGCCACAACTCTTCAGTACTTTGCCACACTTTTCAGTACTTTGCCACGACTTTTCAGTTCTTTGCCACTACTTTTCAGCACTTTGCCACAACTTTTCAGTACTTTGCCACACTTTTCAGCACTTTGCCACAACTTTTCAGTACTTTGCCACACTTTTCAGCACTTTGCCACTACTTTTCAGTACTTTGCCACACTTTTCAGTACTTTGCCACGACTTTTCAGCACTTCGCCACAAAATTTCAGTACTTTGCCACTCTTTTCAGTACTTTGCCACGACTTTGCCACAACTTTTCAGTACTTTGCCACACTTTTCAGTACGTTGCCACGACTTTGCCACAACTTTTCAGTACTTTGCCACACTTTTCAGTACTTTGCCACACTTTTCAGTACTTTGCCACGACTTTTCAGCACTTCGCCACAAAATTTCAGTACTTTGCCACACTTGTCAGCACTTTGCCACGACTTTTCAGTACTTTGCCACTACTTTTCAACACTTTGCCACAACTTTTCAGTACTTTGCCACGACTTTGCAGCACTTTGCCCTCTTTTCAGTACTTTGCCACGACTTTGCCACAACTCTTCAGTACTTTGCCACACTTTTCAGTACTTTGCCACGACTTTTCAGTACTTTGCCACTACTTTTCAGCACTTTGCCACAACTTTTCAGTAGTTTGCCACACTTTTCAGCACTTTGCCACAACTTTTCAGTACTTTGCCACACTTTTCAGCACTTCGCCACGACTTTTCAGTACTTTTCCACACTTTTCAGCACTTTGCCACAACTTTTCAGTCCTTTGCCACACTTTTCAGCACTTTGCCACGACTTTGCAGCACTTTGCCACACTTTTCAGCACTTTGCCACAACTTTTCAGTCCTTTGCCACACTTTTCAGCACTTTGCCACGACTTTGCAGCACTTTGCCACACTTTTCAGCACTTTGCCACAACTTTTCAGTACTTTGCCACACTTTACAGTACTTTGCCACGACTTTGCAGCACTTTGCCACGACTTTTCAGTACTTTGCCACTACTTTTCAACACTTTGCCACAAATTTTCAGTACTTTGCCACGTCTTTGCAGCACTTTGCCACTCTTTTCAGTACTTTTCCACGACTTTGCCACAACTCTTCAGTACTTTGCCACACTTTTAAGTACTTTGCCACGACTTTTCAGTACTTTGCCACTACTTTTCAGCACTTTGCCACAACTTTTCAGTACTTTGCCACACTTTTCAGCACTTTGCCACAACTTTTCAGTACTTTGCCACACTTTTCAGCACTTTGCCACTACTTTTCAGTACTTTGCCACACTTTTCAGTACTTTGCCACGACTTTTCAGCACTTCGCCACAAAATTTCAGTACTTTGCCACTCTTTTCAGTACTTTGCCACGACTTTGCCACAACTTTTCAGTACTTTGCCACACTTTTCAGTACTTTGCCACGACTTTGCCACAACTTTTCAGTACTTTGCCACAACTTTTCGTCCTTTGCCACACTTTTCAGCACTTTGCCACGACTTTGCAGCACTTTGCCACACTTTTCAGCACTTTGCCACAACTTTTCAGTCCTTTGCCACACTTTTCAGCACTTTGCCACGACTTTGCAGCACTTTGCCACACTTTTCAGCACTTTGCCACAACTCTTCAGTACTTTGCCACAACTTTTCAGTACTTTGCCACACTTTTCAGCACTTTGCCATACTTTTCAGTACTTTGCCACACTTTTCAGTACTTTGCCACGACTTTTCAGCACTTCGCCACAAAATTTCAGTACTTTGCCACACTTTTCAGCATTTGCTACGACTTTGCAGCACTTTGCCACACTTTTCAGCACTTTGCCACAACTTTTCAGTCCTTTGCCACACTTTTCAGCACTTTGCCACGACTTTGCAGCACTTTGCCACACTTTTCAGCACTTTGCCACAACTTTTCAGTACTTTGCCACACTTTACAGTACTTTGCCACGAATTTGCAGCACTTTGCCACGACTTTTCAGTACTTTGCCACTACTTTTCAACACTTTGCCACAAATTTTCAGTACTTTGCCACGACTTTGCAGCACTTTGCCACTCTTTTCAGTACTTTTCCACGACTTTGCCACAACTCTTCAGTACTTTGCCACACTTTTCAGTACTTTGCCACGACTTTTCAGTACTTTGCCACTACTTTTCAGCACTTTGCCACAACTTTTCAGTACTTTGCCACACTTTTCAGCACTTTGCCACAACTTTTCAGTACTTTGCCACACATTTCAGCACTTTGCCACTACTTTTCAGTACTTTGCCACACTTTTCAGTACTTTGCCACGACTTTTCAGCACTTCGCCACAAAATTTCAGTACTTTGCCACTCTTTTCAGTACTTTGCCACGACTTTGCCACAACTTTTCAGTACTTTGCCACACTTTTCAGTACTTTGCCACGACTTTGCCACAACATTTCAGTACTTTGCCACAACTTTTCAGTCCTTTGCCACACTTTTCAGCACTTTGCCACGACTTTGCAGCACTTTGCCACACTTTTCAGCACTTTGCCACAACTTTTCAGTCCTTTGCCACACTTTTCAGCACTTTGCCACGACTTTGCAGCACTTTGCCACTCTTTTCAGTACTTTTCCACGACTTTGCCACAACTCTTCAGTACTTTGCCACACTTTTCAGTACTTTGCCACGACTTTTCAGCACTTCGCCACAAAATTTCAGTACTTTGCCACTCTTTTCAGTACTTTGCCACGACTTTGCCACAACTTTTCAGTACTTTGCCACACTTGTCAGCACTTTGCCACGACTTTTCAGTACTTTGCCACTACTTTTCAACACTTTGCCACAACTTTTCAGTACTTTGCCACGACTTTGCAGCACTTTGCCCTCTTTTCAGTACTTTGCCACGACTTTGCCACAACTCTTCAGTACTTTGCCACACTTTTCAGTACTTTGCCACGACTTTTCAGTACTTTGCCACTACTTTTCAGCACTTTGCCACAACTTTTCAGTAGTTTGCCACACTTTTCAGCACTTTGCCACAACTTTTCAGTACTTTGCCACACTTTTCAGCACTTCGCCACGACTTTTCAGTACTTTTCCACACTTTTCAGCACTTTGCCACAACTTTTCAGTCCTTTGCCACACTTTTCAGCACTTTGCCACGACTTTGCAGCACTTTGCCACACTTTTCAGCACTTTGCCACAACTTTTCAGTCCTTTGCCACACTTTTCAGCACTTTGCCACGACTTTGCAGCACTTTGCCACACTTTTCAGCACTTTGCCACAACTTTTCAGTACTTTGCCACACTTTACAGTACTTTGCCACGACTTTGCAGCACTTTGCCACGACTTTTCAGTACTTTGCCACTACTTTTCAACACTTTGCCACAAATTTTCAGTACTTTGCCACGTCTTTGCAGCACTTTGCCACTCTTTTCAGTACTTTTCCACGACTTTGCCACAACTCTTCAGTACTTTGCCACACTTTTAAGTACTTTGCCACGACTTTTCAGTACTTTGCCACTACTTTTCAGCACTTTGCCACAACTTTTCAGTACTTTGCCACACTTTTCAGCACTTTGCCACAACTTTTCAGTACTTTGCCACACTTTTCAGCACTTTGCCACTACTTTTCAGTACTTTGCCACACTTTTCAGTACTTTGCCACGACTTTTCAGCACTTCGCAACAAAATTTCAGTACTTTGCCACTCTTTTCAGTACTTTGCCACGACTTTGCCACAACTTTTCAGTACTTTGCCACACTTTTCAGTACTTTGCCACGACTTTGCCACAACTTTTCAGTACTTTGCCACAACTTTTCAGTCCTTTGCCACACTTTTCAGCACTTTGCCACGACTTTGCAGCACTTTGCCACACTTTTCAGCACTTTGCCACAACTTTTCAGTCCTTTGCCACACTTTTCAGCACTTTGCCACGACTTTGCAGCACTTTGCCACACTTTTCAGCACTTTGCCACAACTCTTCAGTACTTTGCCACACTTTTCAGCACTTTGCCACGACTTTTCAGCACTTCGCCACAAAATTTCAGTACCTTGCCACACTTTTCAGTACTTTGCCACGACTTTTCAGCACTTCGCCACTACTTTTCAGTACTTTGCCACACTTTTCAGCACTTTGCCACAACTTTTCAGTCCTTTGCCACACTTTTCAGCACTTTGCACACGACTTTGCAGCACTTTGCCACACTTTTCAGCACTTTGCCACAACTTTTCAGTACTTTGCCACACTTTTCAGTACTTTGCCACGACTTTTCAGCACTTCGCCACAAAATTTCAGTACTTTGCCACTCTTTTCAGTACTTTGCCACGACTTTGCCACAACTTTTCAGTACTTTGCCACACTTTTCAGTACTTTGCCACGACTTTGCCACAACTTTTCAGTACTTTGCCACAACTTTTCAGTCCTTTGCCACACTTTTCAGCACTTTGCCACGACTTTGCAGCACTTTGCCACACTTTTCAGCACTTTGCCACAACTTTTCAGTCCTTTGCCACACTTTTCAGCACTTTGCCACGACTTTGCAGCACTTTGCCACACTTTTCAGCACTTTGCCACAACTCTTCAGTACTTTGCCACACTTTTCAGTACTTTGCCACGACTTTTCAGCACTTCGCCACAAAATTTCAGTACTTTGCCACTCTTTTCAGTACTTTGCCACGACTTTGCCACAACTTTTCAGTACTTTGCCACACTTTTCAGTACTTTGCCACGACTTTTCAGCACTTCGCCACTACTTTTCAGTACTTTGCCACACTTTTCAGCACTTTGCCACAACTTTTCAGTCCTTTGCCACACTTTTCAGCACTTTGCACACGACTTTGCAGCACTTTTCCACACTTTTCAGCACTTTGCCACAACTTTTCAGTACTTTGCCACTGTTTTCAGTACTTTGCCACGACTTTGCAGCACTTTGCCACTCTTTTCAGTACTTTGCCACGACTTTGCCACAACTCATCAGTAATTTGCCACACTTTTCAGTACTTTGCCACGACTTTTCAGTACTTTGCCACGACTTTTCAGCACTTTGCCACAACTTTTCAGTACTTTGCCACACTTTTCAGCACTTTGCCACAACTTTTCAGTACTTTGCCACACTTTTCAGCACTTTGCCACTACTTTTCAGTACTTTGCCACACTTTTCAGTACTTTGCCACGACTTTTCAGCACTTCGCCACAAAATTTCAGTACTTTGCCACACTTTTCAGTACTTTGCCACGACTTTGCCACAACTTTTCAGTACTTTGCCACTCTTTTCAGTACTTTGCCACGACTTTGCCACAACTTTTCAGTACTTTGCCACACTTTTCAGTACTTTGCCACGACTTTGCAGTACTTTGCCACGACTTTTCAGCTCTTCGCCACTACTTTTCAGTACTTTGCCACACTTTTCAGTACATTGCCACGACTTTGCCACAACTTTTCAGTACTTTGCCACACTTTTCAGCACTTCGCCACTACTTTTCAGTACTTTGCCACACTTTTCAGTACTTTGCCACAACTTTTCAGTACTTTGCCACACTTTTCAGTACTTTGCCACGACTTTGCAGCACTTTGCCACTCTTTTCAGTACTTTGCCACGAATTTGCCACAACTCTTCAGTACTTTGCCACACTTTTCAGTACTTTGCCACGACTTTTCAGCACTTTGCCACAACTTTTCAGTACTTTGCCACACTTTTCAGTACTTTGCCACGACTTTTCAGCACTTTGCCACAACTTTTCAGTACTTTGCCACACTTTTCAGTACATTGCCACGACTTTTCAGCACTCGCCACAACATCTCAGTACTTTGCCACACTTTTCAGCACTTTGCCACGACTTTGCAGCACTTTGCCACACTTTTCAGCACTTTGCCACAACTTTTCAGTACTTTGCCACACTTTTCAGTACTTTGCCACGACTTTGCAGCACTTTGCCACTCTTTTCAGAACTTTGCCACGACTTTGCCACAACTCTTCAGTACTTTGCCACACTTTTCAGTACTTTGCCACGACTTTTCAGTACTTTGCCACTACTTTTCAACACTTTGTCACAACTTTTCAGTACTTTGCCACGACATTGCAGCACTTTGCCACTCTTTTCAGTACTTTGCCACGACTTTGCCACAACACTTCAGTACTTTGCCACACTTTTCAGTACTTTGCCACGACTTTTCAGTACTTTGCCACTACTTTTCAGCACTTTGCCACAACTTTTCAGTACTTTGCCACACTTTTCAGTACTTTGCCACTACTTTGCCACGACTTTTCAGCACTTTGCCACAACTTTTCAGTACTTTGCCACACTTTTCAGTACATTGCCACGACTTTTCAGCACTCGCCACAACTTTTCAGTACTTTGCCACACTTTTCAGCACTTTGCCACGACTTTGCAGCACTTTGCCACACTTTTCAGCACTTTGCCACAACTTTTCAATACTTTGCCACACTTTTCAGTACTTTGCCACAACTTTGCAGCATTTTGCCACTCTTTTCAGAACTTTGCCACGACTTTGCCACACTTTTCAGTACTTTGCCACACTTTTCAGTACTTTGCCACGACTTTTCAGTACTTTGCCACTACTTTTCAACACTTTGCCACAACTTTTCAGTACTTTGCCACGACTTTGCAGCACTTTGCCACTCTTTTCAGTACTTTGCCACGACTTTGCCACAACTCTTCAGTACTTTGCCACACTTTTCAGTACTTTGCCACGACTTTTCAGTACTTTGCCACTACTTTTCAACACTTTGCCACAACTTTTCAGTACTTTGCCACGACTTTGCAGCACTTTGCCACTCTTTTCAGTACTTTGCCACGACTTTGCCACAACTCTTCAGTACTTTGCCACACTTTTCAGTACTTTGCCACGACTTTTCAGTACTTTGCCACTACTTTTCAGCACTTTGCCACAACTTTTCAGTACTTTGCCACACTTTTCAGCACTTTGCCACTACTTTTCAGTACTTTGCCACACTTCTCAGTACTTTGCCACGACTTTTCAGCACTTCGCCACAAAATTTCAGTACTTTGCCGCACTTTTCAGTACTTTGCCACGACTTTGCCACAACTTTTCAGTACTTTGCCACTCTTTTCAGTACTTTGCCACGACTTTGCCACAACTTTTCAGTACTTTGCCACACTTTTCAGTACTTTGCCACGACTTTGCCACAACTTTTCAGTACTTTGCCACACTTTTCAGTACTTTGCCACGACTTTTCAGCACTTCGCCACTACTTTTCAGTACTTTGCCACACTTTTCAGCACTTTGCCACAACTTTTCAGTCTTTTGCCACACTTTTCAGTACATTGCCACGACTTTTCAGCACTCGCCACTACTTTTCAGTACTTTGCCACATTTTTCAGTACTTTGCCACGACTTTTCAGCACTTCGCCACAAAATTTCAGTACTTTGCCACACTTTTCAGTACTTTGCCACGACTTTGCCACAACTTTTCAGTACTTTGCCACTCTTTTCAGTACTTTGCCACGACTTTGCCACAACTTTTCAGTACTTTGCCACACTTTTCAGTACTTTGCCACGACTTTGCAGTACTTTGCCACGACTTTTCAGCTCTTCGCCACTACTTTTCAGTACTTTGCCACACTTTTCAGTACATTGCCACGACTTTGCCACAACTTTTCAGTACTTTGCCACACTTTTCAGCACTTCGCCACTACTTTTCAGTACTTTGCCACACTTTTCAGTACTTTGCCACAACTTTTCAGTACTTTGCCACACTTTTCAGTACTTTGCCACGACTTTGCAGCACTTTGCCACTCTTTTCAGTACTTTGCCACGAATTTGCCACAACTCTTCAGTACTTTGCCACACTTTTCAGTACTTTGCCACGACTTTTCAGTACTTTGCCACTACTTTTCAACACTTTGCCACAAATTTTCAGTACTTTGCCACGACTTTGCAGCACTTTGCCACTCTTTTCAGTACTTTTCCACGACTTTGCCACAACTCTTCAGTACTTTGCCACACTTTTAAGTACTTTGCCACGACTTTTCAGTACTTTGCCACTACTTTTCAGCACTTTGCCACAACTTTTCAGTACTTTGCCACACTTTTCATGACTTTGCCACAACTTTTCAGTACTTTGCCACACTTTTCAGCACTTTGCCACTACTTTTCAGTACTTTGCCACACTTTTCAGTACTTTGCCACGACTTTTCAGCACTTCGCCACAAAATTTCAGTACTTTGCCACTCTTTTCAGTACTTTGCCACGACTTTGCCACAACTTTTCAGTACTTTGCCACACTTTTCAGTACTTTGCCACGACTTTGCCACAACTTTTCAGTACTTTGCCACAACTTTTCAGTCCTTTGCCACACTTTTCAGCACTTTGCCACGACTTTGCAGCACTTTGCCACACTTTTCAGCACTTTGCCACAACTTTTCAGTCCTTTGCCACACTTTTCAGCACTTTGCCACGACTTTGCAGCACTTTGCCACACTTTTCAGCACTTTGCCACAACTCTTCAGTACTTTGCCACACTTTTCAGCACTTTGCCACGACTTTTCAGCACTTCGCCACAAAATTTCAGTACTTTGCCACTCTTTTCAGTACTTTGCCACGACTTTGCCACAACTTTTCAGTACTTTGCCACACTTTTCAGTACTTTGCCACGACTTTTCAGCACTTCGCGACTTTTCAGCACTTTGCCACAACTTTTCAGTACTTTGCCACACTTTTCAGTACTTTGCCACGACTTTGCCACAACTTTTCAGTACTTTGCCACACTTTTCAGTACTTTGCCACGACTTTTCAGCACTTCGCCACTACTTTTCAGTACTTTGCCACACTTTTCAGCACTTTGCCACAACTTTTCAGTCCTTTGCCACACTTTTCAGCACTTTGCACACGACTTTGCAGCACTTTGCCACATTTTTCAGCACTTTGCCACAACTTTTCAGTACTTTGCCACTGTTTTCAGTACTTTGCCACGACTTTTCAGTACTTTGCCACTACTTTTCAGCACTTTGCCACAACTTTTCAGTACTTTGCCACACTTTTCAGCACTTTGCCACAACTTTTCAGTACTTTGCCACACTTTTCAGCACTTTGCCACTACTTTTCAGTACTTTGCCACACTTTTCAGTACTTTGCCACGACTTTTCAGCACTTCGCAACAAAATTTCAGTACTTTGCCACTCTTTTCAGTACTTTGCCACGACTTTGCCACAACTTTTCAGTACTTTGCCACACTTTTCAGTACTTTGCCACGACTTTGCCACAACTTTTCAGTACTTTGCCACAACTTTTCAGTCCTTTGCCACACTTTTCAGCACTTTGCCACGACTTTGCAGCACTTTGCCACACTTTTCAGCACTTTGCCACAACTTTTCAGTCCTTTGCCACACTTTTCAGCACTTTGCCACGACTTTGCAGCACTTTGCCACACTTTTCAGCACTTTGCCACAACTCTTCAGTACTTTGCCACACTTTTCAGCACTTTGCCACGACTTTTCAGCACTTCGCCACAAAATTTCAGTACTTTGCCACTCTTTTCAGTACTTTGCCACGACTTTGCCACAACTTTTCAGTACCTTGCCACACTTTTCAGTACTTTGCCACGACTTTTCAGCACTTCGCCACTACTTTTCAGTACTTTGCCACACTTTTCAGCACTTTGCCACAACTTTTCAGTCCTTTGCCACACTTTTCAGCACTTTGCACACGACTTTGCAGCACTTTGCCACACTTTTCAGCACTTTGCCACAACTTTTCAGTACTTTGCCACTGTTTTCAGTACTTTGCCACGACTTTGCAGCACTTTGCCACTCTTTTCAGTACTCTGCCACGACTTTGCCACAACTCATCAGTACTTTGCCACACTTTTCAGTACTTTGCCACGACTTTTCAGTACGTTGCCACTACTTTTCAGCACTTTGCCACAACTTTTCAGTACTTTGCCACACTTTTCAGCACTTTGCCACAACTTTTCAGTACTTTGCCACACTTTTCAGCACTTTGCCACTACTTTTCAGTACTTTGCCACACTTTTCAGTACTTTGCCACGACTTTTCAGCACTTCGCCACAAAATTTCAGTACTTTGCCACTCTTTTCAGTACTTTGCCACGACTTTGCCACAACTTTTCAGTACTTTGCCACACTTTTCAGTACTTTGCCACGACTTTGCCACAACTTTTCAGTACTTTGCCACAACTTTTCAGTCCTTTGCCACACTTTTCAGCACTTTGCCACGACTTTGCAGCACTTTGCCACACTTTTCAGCACTTTGCCACAACTTTTCAGTCCTTTGCCACACTTTTCAGCACTTTGCCACGACTTTGCAGCACTTTGCCACACTTTTCAGCACTTTGCCACAACTCTTCAGTACTTTGCCACACTTTTCAGCACTTTGCCACGACTTTTCAGCACTTCGCCACAAAATTTCAGTACTTTGCCACTCTTTTCAGTACTTTGCCACGACTTTGCCACAACTTTTCAGTACTTTGCCACACTTTTCAGTACTTTGCCACGACTTTTCAGCACTTCGCCACTACTTTTCAGTACTTTGCCACACTTTTCAGCACTTTGCCACAACTTTTCAGTCCTTTGCCACACTTTTCAGCACTTTGCACACGACTTTGCAGCACTTTTCCACACTTTTCAGCACTTTGCCACAACTTTTCAGTACTTTGCCACTGTTTTCAGTACTTTGCCACGACTTTGCAGCACTTTGCCACTCTTTTCAGTACTTTGCCACGACTTTGCCACAACTCATCAGTAATTTGCCACACTTTTCAGTACTTTGCCACGACTTTTCAGTACTTTGCCACGACTTTTCAGCACTTTGCCACAACTTTTCAGTACTTTGCCACACTTTTCAGCACTTTGCCACAACTTTTCAGTACTTTGCCACACTTTTCAGCACTTTGCCACTACTTTTCAGTACTTTGCCACACTTTTCAGTACTTTGCCACGACTTTTCAGCACTTCGCCACAAAATTTCAGTACTTTGCCACACTTTTCAGTACTTTGCCACGACTTTGCCACAACTTTTCAGTACTTTGCCACTCTTTTCAGTACTTTGCCACGACTTTGCCACAACTTTTCAGTACTTTGCCACACTTTTCAGTACTTTGCCACGACTTTGCAGTACTTTGCCACGACTTTTCAGCTCTTCGCCACTACTTTTCAGTACTTTGCCACACTTTTCAGTACATTGCCACGACTTTGCCACAACTTTTCAGTACTTTGCCACACTTTTCAGCACTTCGCCACTACTTTTCAGTACTTTGCCACACTTTTCAGTACTTTGCCACAACTTTTCAGTACTTTGCCACACTTTTCAGTACTTTGCCACGACTTTGCAGCACTTTGCCACTCTTTTCAGTACTTTGCCACGAATTTGCCACAACTCTTCAGTACTTTGCCACACTTTTCAGTACTTTGCCACGACTTTTCAGCACTTTGCCACAACTTTTCAGTACTTTGCCACACTTTTCAGTACTTTGCCACGACTTTTCAGCACTTTGCCACAACTTTTCAGTACTTTGCCACACTTTTCAGTACATTGCCACGACTTTTCAGCACTCGCCACAACATCTCAGTACTTTGCCACACTTTTCAGCACTTTGCCACGACTTTGCAGCACTTTGCCACACTTTTCAGCACTTTGCCACAACTTTTCAGTACTTTGCCACACTTTTCAGTACTTTGCCACGACTTTGCAGCACTTTGCCACTCTTTTCAGAACTTTGCCACGACTTTGCCACAACTCTTCAGTACTTTGCCACACTTTTCAGTACTTTGCCACGACTTTTCAGTACTTTGCCACTACTTTTCAACACTTTGTCACAACTTTTCAGTACTTTGCCACGACATTGCAGCACTTTGCCACTCTTTTCAGTACTTTGCCACGACTTTGCCACAACACTTCAGTACTTTGCCACACTTTTCAGTACTTTGCCACGACTTTTCAGTACTTTGCCACTACTTTTCAGCACTTTGCCACAACTTTTCAGTACTTTGCCACACTTTTCAGTACTTTGCCACTACTTTGCCACGACTTTTCAGCACTTTGCCACAACTTTTCAGTACTTTGCCACACTTTTCAGTACATTGCCACGACTTTTCAGCACTCGCCACAACTTTTCAGTACTTTGCCACACTTTTCAGCACTTTGCCACGACTTTGCAGCACTTTGCCACACTTTTCAGCACTTTGCCACAACTTTTCAATACTTTGCCACACTTTTCAGTACTTTGCCACAACTTTGCAGCATTTTGCCACTCTTTTCAGAACTTTGCCACGACTTTGCCACACTTTTCAGTACTTTGCCACACTTTTCAGTACTTTGCCACGACTTTTCAGTACTTTGCCACTACTTTTCAACACTTTGCCACAACTTTTCAGTACTTTGCCACGACTTTGCAGCACTTTGCCACTCTTTTCAGTACTTTGCCACGACTTTGCCACAACTCTTCAGTACTTTGCCACACTTTTCAGTACTTTGCCACGACTTTTCAGTACTTTGCCACTACTTTTCAACACTTTGCCACAACTTTTCAGTACTTTGCCACGACTTTGCAGCACTTTGCCACTCTTTTCAGTACTTTGCCACGACTTTGCCACAACTCTTCAGTACTTTGCCACACTTTTCAGTACTTTGCCACGACTTTTCAGTACTTTGCCACTACTTTTCAGCACTTTGCCACAACTTTTCAGTACTTTGCCACACTTTTCAGCACTTTGCCACTACTTTTCAGTACTTTGCCACACTTCTCAGTACTTTGCCACGACTTTTCAGCACTTCGCCACAAAATTTCAGTACTTTGCCGCACTTTTCAGTACTTTGCCACGACTTTGCCACAACTTTTCAGTACTTTGCCACTCTTTTCAGTACTTTGCCACGACTTTGCCACAACTTTTCAGTACTTTGCCACACTTTTCAGTACTTTGCCACGACTTTGCCACAACTTTTCAGTACTTTGCCACACTTTTCAGTACTTTGCCACGACTTTTCAGCACTTCGCCACTACTTTTCAGTACTTTGCCACACTTTTCAGCACTTTGCCACAACTTTTCAGTCTTTTGCCACACTTTTCAGTACATTGCCACGACTTTTCAGCACTCGCCACTACTTTTCAGTACTTTGCCACATTTTTCAGTACTTTGCCACGACTTTTCAGCACTTCGCCACAAAATTTCAGTACTTTGCCACACTTTTCAGTACTTTGCCACGACTTTGCCACAACTTTTCAGTACTTTGCCACTCTTTTCAGTACTTTGCCACGACTTTGCCACAACTTTTCAGTACTTTGCCACACTTTTCAGTACTTTGCCACGACTTTGCAGTACTTTGCCACGACTTTTCAGCTCTTCGCCACTACTTTTCAGTACTTTGCCACACTTTTCAGTACATTGCCACGACTTTGCCACAACTTTTCAGTACTTTGCCACACTTTTCAGCACTTCGCCACTACTTTTCAGTACTTTGCCACACTTTTCAGTACTTTGCCACAACTTTTCAGTACTTTGCCACACTTTTCAGTACTTTGCCACGACTTTGCAGCACTTTGCCACTCTTTTCAGTACTTTGCCACGAATTTGCCACAACTCTTCAGTACTTTGCCACACTTTTCAGTACTTTGCCACGACTTTTCAGTACTTTGCCACTACTTTTCAACACTTTGCCACAAATTTTCAGTACTTTGCCACGACTTTGCAGCACTTTGCCACTCTTTTCAGTACTTTTCCACGACTTTGCCACAACTCTTCAGTACTTTGCCACACTTTTAAGTACTTTGCCACGACTTTTCAGTACTTTGCCACTACTTTTCAGCACTTTGCCACAACTTTTCAGTACTTTGCCACACTTTTCATGACTTTGCCACAACTTTTCAGTACTTTGCCACACTTTTCAGCACTTTGCCACTACTTTTCAGTACTTTGCCACACTTTTCAGTACTTTGCCACGACTTTTCAGCACTTCGCCACAAAATTTCAGTACTTTGCCACTCTTTTCAGTACTTTGCCTCGACTTTGCCACAACTTTTCAGTACTTTGCCACACTTTTCAGTACTTTGCCACGACTTTGCCACAACTTTTCAGTACTTTGCCACAACTTTTCAGTCCTTTGCCACACTTTTCAGCACTTTGCCACGACTTTGCAGCACTTTGCCACACTTTTCAGCACTTTGCCACAACTTTTCAGTCCTTTGCCACACTTTTCAGCACTTTGCCACGACTTTGCAGCACTTTGCCACACTTTTCAGCACTTTGCCACAACTCTTCAGTACTTTGCCACACTTTTCAGCACTTTGCCACGACTTTTCAGCACTTCGCCACAAAATTTCAGTACTTTGCCACTCTTTTCAGTACTTTGCCACGACTTTGCCACAACTTTTCAGTACTTTGCCACACTTTTCAGTACTTTGCCACGACTTTTCAGCACTTCGCGACTTTTCAGCACTTTGCCACAACTTTTCAGTACTTTGCCACACTTTTCAGTACTTTGCCACGACTTTGCCACAACTTTTCAGTACTTTGCCACACTTTTCAGTACTTTGCCACGACTTTTCAGCACTTCGCCACTACTTTTCAGTACTTTGCCACACTTTTCAGCACTTTGCCACAACTTTTCAGTCCTTTGCCACACTTTTCAGCACTTTGCACACGACTTTGCAGCACTTTGCCACATTTTTCAGCACTTTGCCACAACTTTTCAGTACTTTGCCACTGTTTTCAGTACTTTGCCACGACTTTTCAGTACTTTGCCACTACTTTTCAACACTTTGCCACAAATTTTCAGTACTTTGCCACGACTTTGCAGCACTTTGCCACTCTTTTCAGTACTTTTCCACGACTTTGCCACAACTCTTCAGTACTTTGCCACACTTTTAAGTACTTTGCCACGACTTTTCAGTACTTTGCCACTACTTTTCAGCACTTTGCCACAACTTTTCAGTACTTTGCCACACTTTTCATGACTTTGCCACAACTTTTCAGTACTTTGCCACACTTTTCAGCACTTTGCCACTACTTTTCAGTACTTTGCCACACTTTTCAGTACTTTGCCACGACTTTTCAGCACTTCGCCACAAAATTTCAGTACTTTGCCACTCTTTTCAGTACTTTGCCACGACTTTGCCACAACTTTTCAGTACTTTGCCACACTTTTCAGTACTTTGCCACGACTTTGCCACAACTTTTCAGTACTTTGCCACAACTTTTCAGTCCTTTGCCACACTTTTCAGCACTTTGCCACGACTTTGCAGCACTTTGCCACACTTTTCAGCACTTTGCCACAACTTTTCAGTCCTTTGCCACACTTTTCAGCACTTTGCCACGACTTTGCAGCACTTTGCCACACTTTTCAGCACTTTGCCACAACTCTTCAGTACTTTGCCACACTTTTCAGCACTTTGCCACGACTTTTCAGCACTTCGCCACAAAATTTCAGTACTTTGCCACTCTTTTCAGTACTTTGCCACGACTTTGCCACAACTTTTCAGTACTTTGCCACACTTTTCAGTACTTTGCCACGACTTTTCAGCACTTCGCGACTTTTCAGCACTTTGCCACAACTTTTCAGTACTTTGCCACACTTTTCAGTACTTTGCCACGACTTTGCCACAACTTTTCAGTACTTTGCCACACTTTTCAGTACTTTGCCACGACTTTTCAGCACTTCGCCACTACTTTTCAGTACTTTGCCACACTTTTCAGCACTTTGCCACAACTTTTCAGTCCTTTGCCACACTTTTCAGCACTTTGCACACGACTTTGTAGCACTTTGCCACATTTTTCAGCACTTTGCCACAACTTTTCAGTACTTTGCCACTGTTTTCAGTACTTTGCCACGACTTTGCAGCACTTTGCCACTCTTTTCAGTACTTTGCCACGACTTTGCCACAACTCATCAGTACTTTGCCACACTTTTCAGTACTTTGCCACGACTTTTCAGTACTTTGCCACTACTTTTCAGCACTTTGCCACAACTTTTCAGTACTTTGCCACACTTTTCAGCACTTTGCCACAACTTTTCAGTACTTTGCCACACTTTTCAGCACTTTGCCACTACTTTTCAGTACCTTGCCACACTTTTCAGTACTTTGCCACGACTTTTCAGCACTTCGCCACAAAATTTCAGTACTTTGCCACACTTTTCAGTACTTTGCCACGACTTTGCCACAACTTTTCAGTACTTTGCCACTCTTTTCAGTACTTTGCCACGACTTTGCCACAACTTTTCAGTACTTTGCCACACTTTTCAGTACTTTGCCACGACTTTGCAGTACTTTGCCACGACTTTTCAGCTCTTCGCCACTACTTTTCAGTACTTTGGCCACACTTTTCAGTACATTGCCACGACTTTGCCACAACTTTTCAGTACTTTGCCACACTTTTCAGCACTTCGCCACTACTTTTCAGTACTTTGCCACACTTTTCAGTACTTTGCCACACTTTTCAGTACTTTGCCACGACTTTTCAGCACTTTGCCACAACTTTTCAGTACTTTGCCACACTTTTCAGTACATTGCCACGACTTTTCAGCACTCGCCACAACATCTCAGTACTTTGCCACACTTTTCAGCACTTTGCCACGACTTTGCAGCACTTTGCCACACTTTTCAGCACTTTGCCACAACTTTTCAGTACTTTGCCACACTTTTCAGTACTTTGCCACGACTTTGCAGCACTTTGCCACTCTTTTCAGAACTTTGCCACGACTTTGCCACAACTCTTCAGTACTTTGCCACACTTTTCAGTACTTTGCCACGACTTTTCAGTACTTTGCCACTACTTTTCAACACTTTGTCACAACTTTTCAGTACTTTGCCACGACATTGCAGCACTTTGCCACTCTTTTCAGTACTTTGCCACGACTTTGCCACAACACTTCAGTACTTTGCCACACTTTTCAGTACTTTGCCACGACTTTTCAGTACTTTGCCACTACTTTTCAGCACTTTGCCACAACTTTTCAGTACTTTGCCACACTTTTCAGTACTTTGCCACTACTTTGCCACGACTTTTCAGCACTTTGCCACAACTTTTCAGTACTTTGCCACACTTTTCAGTACATTGCCACGACTTTTCAGCACTCGCCACAACTTTTCAGTACTTTGCCACACTTTTAAGCACTTTGCCACGACTTTGCAGCACTTTGCCACACTTTTCAGCACTTTGCCACAACTTTTCAATACTTTGCCACACTTTTCAGTACTTTGCCACAACTTTGCAGCATTTTGCCACTCTTTTCAGAACTTTGCCACGACTTTGCCACACTTTTCAGTACTTTGCCACACTTTTCAGTACTTTGCCACGACTTTTCAGTACTTTGCCACTACTTTTCAACACTTTGCCACAACTTTTCAGTACTTTGCCACTACTTTGCAGCACTTTGCCACTCTTTTCAGTACTTTGCCACGACTTTGCCACAACTCTTCAGTACTTTGCCACACTTTTCAGTACTTTGCCACGACTTTTCAGTACTTTGCCACTACTTTTCAGCACTTTGCCACAACTTTTCAGTACTTTGCCACACTTTTCAGCACTTTGCCACAACTTTTCAGTACTTTGCCACACTTTTCAGCACTTTGCCACTACTTTTCAGTACTTTGCCACACTTCTCAGTACTTTGCCACGACTTTTCAGCACTTCGCCACAAAATTTCAGTACTTTGCCGCACTTTTCAGTACTTTGCCACTCTTTTCAGTACTTTGCCACGACTTTGCCACAACTTTTCAGTACTTTGCCACACTTTTCAGTACTTTGCCACGACTTTGCCACAACTTTTCAGTACTTTGCCACACTTTTCAGTACTTTGCCACGACTTTTCAGCACTTCGCCACTACTTTTCAGTACTTTGCCACACTTTTCAGCACTTTGCCACAACTTTTCAGTCCTTTGCCACACTTTTCAGTACATTGCCACGACTTTTCAGCACTCGCCACTACTTTTCAGTACTTTGCCACACTTTTCAGTACTTTGCCACGACTTTTCAGCACTTCGCCACAAAATTTCAGTACTTTGCCACACTTTTCAGTACTTTGCCACGACTTTGCAACAACTTTTCAGTACTTTGCCACTCTTTTCAGTACTTTGCCACGACTTTGCCACAACTTTTCAGTACTTTGCCACACTTTTCAGTACTTTGCCACGACTTTGCAGTACTTTGCCACGACTTTTCAGCTCTTCGCCACTACTTTTCAGTACTTTGCCACACTTTTCAGTACATTGCCACGACTTTGCCACAACTTTTCAGTACTTTGCCACACTTTTCAGCACTTCGCCACTACTTTTCAGTACTTTGCCACACTTTTCAGTACTTTGCCACAACTTTTCAGTACTTTGCCACACTTTTCAGTACTTTGCCACGACTTTGCAGCACTTTGCCACTCTTTTCAGTACTTTGCCACGAATTTGCCACAACTCTTCAGTACTTTGCCACACTTTTCAGTACTTTGCCACGACTTTTCAGTACTTTGCCACTACTTTTCAACACTTTGCCACAAATTTTCAGTACTTTGCCACGACTTTGCAGCACTTTGCCACTCTTTTCAGTACTTTTCCACGACTTTGCCACAACTCTTCAGTACTTTGCCACACTTTTAAGTACTTTGCCACGACTTTTCAGTACTTTGCCACTACTTTTCAGCACTTTGCCACAACTTTTCAGTACTTTGCCACACTTTTCATGACTTTGCCACAACTTTTCAGTACTTTGCCACACTTTTCAGCACTTTGCCACTACTTTTCAGTACTTTGCCACACTTTTCAGTACTTTGCCACGACTTTTCAGCACTTCGCCACAAAATTTCAGTACTTTGCCACTCTTTTCAGTACTTTGCCACGACTTTATCACAACTTTTCAGTACTTTGCCACACTTTTCAGTACTTTGCCACGACTTTGCCACAACTTTTCAGTACTTTGCCACAACTTTTCAGTCCTTTGCCACACTTTTCAGCACTTTGCCACGACTTGCAGCACTTTGCCACACTTTTCAGCACTTTGCCACAACTTTTCAGTCCTTTGCCACACTTTTCAGCACTTTGCCACGACTTTGCAGCACTTTGCCACACTTTTCAGCACTTTGCCACAACTCTTCAGTACTTTGCCACACTTTTCAGCACTTTGCCACGACTTTTCAGCACTTCGCCACAAAATTTCAGTACTTTGCCACTCTTTTCAGTACTTTGCCACGACTTTGCCACAACTTTTCAGTACTTTGCCACACTTTTCAGTACTTTGCCACGACTTTTCAGCACTTCGCGACTTTTCAGCACTTTGCCACAACTTTTCAGTACTTTGCCACACTTTTCAGTACTTTGCCACGACTTTGCCACAACTTTTCAGTACTTTGCCACACTTTTCAGTACTTTGCCACGACTTTTCAGCACTTCGCCACTACTTTTCAGTACTTTGCCACACTTTTCAGCACTTTGCCACAACTTTTCAGTCCTTTGCCACACTTTTCAGCACTTTGCACACGACTTTGCAGCACTTTGCCACATTTTTCAGCACTTTGCCACAACTTTTCAGTACTTTGCCACTGTTTTCAGTACTTTGCCACGACTTTTCAGTACTTTGCCACTACTTTTCAACACTTTGCCACAAATTTTCAGTACTTTGCCACGACTTTGCAGCACTTTGCCACTCTTTTCAGTACTTTTCCACGACTTTGCCACAACTCTTCAGTACTTTGCCACACTTTTAAGTACTTTGCCACGACTTTTCAGTACTTTGCCACTACTTTTCAGCACTTTGCCACAACTTTTCAGTACTTTGCCACACTTTTCATGACTTTGCCACAACTTTTCAGTACTTTGCCACACTTTTCAGCACTTTGCCACTACTTTTCAGTACTTTGCCACACTTTTCAGTACTTTGCCACGACTTTTCAGCACTTCGCCACAAAATTTCAGTACTTTGCCACTCTTTTCAGTACTTTGCCACGACTTTGCCACAACTTTTCAGTACTTTGCCACACTTTTCAGTACTTTGCCACGACTTTGCCACAACTTTTCAGTACTTTGCCACAACTTTTCAGTCCTTTGCCACACTTTTCAGCACTTTGCCACGACTTTGCAGCACTTTGCCACACTTTTCAGCACTTTGCCACAACTTTTCAGTCCTTTGCCACACTTTTCAGCACTTTGCCACGACTTTGCAGCACTTTGCCACACTTTTCAGCACTTTGCCACAACTCTTCAGTACTTTGCCACACTTTTCAGCACTTTGCCACGACTTTTCAGCACTTCGCCACAAAATTTCAGTACTTTGCCACTCTTTTCAGTACTTTGCCACGACTTTGCCACAACTTTTCAGTACTTTGCCACACTTTTCAGTACTTTGCCACGACTTTTCAGCACTTCGCGACTTTTCAGCACTTTGCCACAACTTTTCAGTACTTTGCCACACTTTTCAGTACTTTGCCACGACTTTGCCACAACTTTTCAGTACTTTGCCACACTTTTCAGTACTTTGCCACGACTTTTCAGCACTTCGCCACTACTTTTCAGTACTTTGCCACACTTTTCAGCACTTTGCCACAACTTTTCAGTCCTTTGCCACACTTTTCAGCTCTTTGCACACGACTTTGCAGCACTTTGCCACATTTTTCAGCACTTTGCCACAACTTTTCAGTACTTTGCCACTGTTTTCAGTACTTTGCCACGACTTTGCAACACTTTGCCACTCTTTTCAGTACTTTGCCACGACTTTGCCACAACTCATCAGTACTTTGCCACACTTTTCAGTACTTTGCCACGACTTTTCAGTACTTTGCCACTACTTTTCAGCACTTTGCCACAACTTTTCAGTACTTTGCCACACTTTTCAGCACTTTGCCACAACTTTTCAGTACTTTGCCACACTTTTCAGCACTTTGCCACTACTTTTCAGTACCTTGCCACACTTTTCAGTACTTTGCCACGACTTTTCAGCACTTCGCCACAAAATTTCAGTACTTTGCCACTCTTTTCAGTACTTTGCCACGACTTTGCCACAACTTTTCAGTACTTTGCCACACTTTTCAGTACTTTGCCACGACTTTGCCACAACTTTTCAGTACTTTGCCACAACTTTTCAGTCCTTTGCCACACTTTTCAGCACTTTGCCACGACTTTGCAGCACTTTGCCACACTTTTCAGCACTTTGCCACAACTTTTCAGTCCTTTGCCACACTTTTCAGCACTTTGCCACGACTTTGCAGCACTTTGCCACACTTTTCAGCACTTTGCCACAACTCTTCAGTACTTTGCCACACTTTTCAGCACTTTGCCACGACTTTTCAGCACTTCGCCACAAAATTTCAGTACTTTGCCACTCTTTTCAGTACTTTGCCACGACTTTGCCACAACTTTTCAGTACTTTGCCACACTTTTCAGTACTTTGCCACGACTTTTCAGCACTTCGCGACTTTTCAGCACTTTGCCACAACTTTTCAGTACTTTGCCACACTTTTCAGTACTTTGCCACGACTTTGCCACAACTTTTCAGTACTTTGCCACACTTTTCAGTACTTTGCCACGACTTTTCAGCACTTCGCCACTACTTTTCAGTACTTTGCCACACTTTTCAGCACTTTGCCACAACTTTTCAGTCCTTTGCCACACTTTTCAGCACTTTGCACACGACTTTGCAGCACTTTGCCACATTTTTCAGCACTTTGCCACAACTTTTCAGTACTTTGCCACTGTTTTCAGTACTTTGCCACGACTTTGCAGCACTTTGCCACTCTTTTCAGTACTTTGCCACGACTTTGCCACAACTCATCAGTACTTTGCCACACTTTTCAGTACTTTGCCACGACTTTTCAGTACTTTGCCACTACTTTTCAGCACTTTGCCACAACTTTTCAGTACTTTGCCACACTTTTCAGCACTTTGCCACAACTTTTCAGTACTTTGCCACACTTTTCAGCACTTTGCCACTACTTTTCAGTACCTTGCCACACTTTTCAGTACTTTGCCACGACTTTTCAGCACTTCGCCACAAAATTTCAGTACTTTGCCACACTTTTCAGTACTTTGCCACGACTTTGCCACAACTTTTCAGTACTTTGCCACTCTTTTCAGTACTTTGCCACGACTTTGCCACAACTTTTCAGTACTTTGCCACACTTTTCAGTACTTTGCCACGACTTTGCAGTACTTTGCCACGACTTTTCAGCTCTTCGCCACTACTTTTCAGTACTTTGCCACACTTTTCAGTACATTGCCACGACTTTGCCACAACTTTTCAGTACTTTGCCACACTTTTCAGCACTTCGCCACTACTTTTCAGTACTTTGCCACACTTTTCAGTACTTTGCCACAACTTTTCAGTACTTTGCCACACTTTTCAGTACTTTGCCACGAATTTGCCACAACTCTTCAGTACTTTGCCACACTTTTCAGTACTTTGCCACGACTTTTCAGCACTTTGCCACAACTTTTCAGTACTTTGCCACACTTTTCAGTACTTTGCCACGACTTTGCCACGACTTTTCAGCACTTTGCCACAACTTTTCAGTACTTTGCCACACTTTTCAGTACATTGCCACGACTTTGCAGCACTTTGCCACTCTTTTCAGTACTTTGCCACGAATTTGCCACAACTCTTCAGTACTTTGCCACACTTTTCAGTACTTTGCCACGACTTTTCAGCACTTTGCCACAACTTTTCAGTACTTTGCCACACTTTTCAGTACTTTGCCACGACTTTGCCACGACTTTTCAGCACTTTGCCACAACTTTTCAGTACTTTGCCACACTTTTCAGTACATTGCCACGACTTTTCAGCACTCGCCACAACATCTCAGTACTTTGCCACACTTTTCAGCACTTTGCCACGACTTTGCAGCACTTTGCCACACTTTTCAGCACTTTGCCACAACTTTTCAGTACTTTGCCACACTTTTCAGTACTTTGCCACTACTTTTCAACACTTTGTCACAACTTTTCAGTACTTTGCCACGACATTGCAGCACTTTGCCACTCTTTTCAGTACTTTGCCACGACTTTGCCACAACACTTCAGTACTTTGCCACACTTTTCAGTACTTTGCCACGACTTTTCAGTACTTTGCCACACTTTTCAGTACTTTGCCACTACTTTGCCACGACTTTTCAGCACTTTGCCACAACTTTTCAGTATTTTGCCACACTTTTCAGTACATTGCCACGACTTTTCAGCACTCGCCACAACTTTTCAGTTATTTGCCACACTTTTCAGCACTTTGCCACGACTTTGCAGCACTTTGCCACACTTTTCAGCACTTTGCCACAACTTTTCAATACTTTGCCACACTTTTCAGTACTTTACCACAACTTTGCAGCATTTTGCCACTCTTTTCAGAACTTTGCCACGACTTTGCCACAACTCTTCAGTACTTTGCCACACTTTTCAGTACTTTGCCACGACTTTTCAGTACTTTGCCACTACTTTTCAACACTTTGCCACAACTTTTCAGTACTTTGCCACGACTTTGCAGCACTTTGCCACTCTTTTCAGTACTTTGCCACGACTTTGCCACAACTCTTCAGTACTTTGCCACACTTTTCAGTACTTTGCCACGACTTTTCAGTACTTTGCCACAACTTTTCAGTACTTTGCCACACTTTTCAGCACTTTGCCGCAACTTTTCAGTACTTTGCCACACTTTTCAGCACTTTGCCACTACTTTTCAGTACTTTGCCACACTTCTCAGTACTTTGCCACGACTTTTCAGCACTTCGCCACAAAATTTCAGTACTTTGCCACACTTTTCAGTACTTTGCCACGACTTTGCCACAACTTTTCAGTACTTTGCCACTCTTTTCAGTACTTTGCCACGACTTTGCCACAACTTTTCAGTACTTTGCCACACTTTTCAGTACTTTGCCACGACTTTGCCACAACTTTTCAGTACTTTGCCACACTTTTCAGTACTTTACCACGACTTTTCAGCACTTCGCCACTACTTTTCAGTACTTTGCCACACTTTTCAGCACTTTGCCACAACTTTTCAGTCCTTTGCCACACTTTTCAGTACATTGCCACGACTTTTCAGCACTCGCCACTACTTTTCAGTACTTTGCCACACTTTTCAGTACTTTGCCACAACTTTTCAGTACTTTGCCACTCTTTTCAGTACTTTGCCACGACTTTGCCACAACTTTTCAGTACTTTGCCACACTTTTCAGTACTTTGCCACGACTTTGCAGTACTTTGCCACGACTTTTCAGCTCTTCGCCACTACTTTTCAGTACTTTGCCACACTTTCAGTACATTGCCACGACTTTGCCACAACTTTTCAGTACTTTGCCACACTTTTCAGCACTTCGCCACTACTTTTCAGTACTTTGCCACACTTTTCAGTACTTTGCCACAACTTTTCAGTACTTTGCCACTCTTTTCAGTACTTTGCCACGACTTTGCAGCACTTTGCCACTCTTTTCAGTACTTTGCCACGAATTTGCCACAACTCTTCAGTACTTTGCCACACTTTTCAGTACTTTGCCACAACTTTTCAGCACTTTGCCACAACTTTTCAGTACTTTGCCACACTTTTCAGTACTTTGCCACGACTTTGCCACGACTTTTCAGCACTTTGCCACAACTTTTCAGTACTTTGCCACACTTTTCAGTACATTGCCACGACTTTTCAGCACTCGCCACAACATCTCAGTACTTTGCCACACTTTTCAGCACTTTGCCACGACTTTGCAGCACTTTGCCACACTTTTCAGCACTTTGCCACAACTTTTCAGTACTTTGCCACACTTTTCAGTACTTTGCCACGACTTTGCAGCACTTTGCCACTCTTTTCAGAACTTTGCCACGACTTTGCCACAACTCTTCAGTAGTTTGCCACACTTTTCAGTACTTTGCCACGACTTTTCAGTACTTTGCCACTACTTTTCAACACTTTGTCACAACTTTTCAGTACTTTGCCACGACATTGCAGCACTTTGCCACTCTTTTCAGTACTTTGCCACGACTTTGCCACAACACTTCAGTACTTTGCCACACTTTTCAGTACTTTGCCACGACTTTTCAGTACTTTGCCACTACTTTTCAGCACTTTGCCACAACTTTTCAGTACTTTGCCACACTTTTCAGTACTTTGCCACTACTTTGCCACGACTTTTCTGCACTTTGCCACAACTTTTCAGTACTTTGCCACACTTTTCAGTACATTGCCACGACTTTTCAGCACTCGCCACAACTTTTCAGTACTTTGCCACACTTTTCAGCACTTTGCCACGACTTTGCAGCACTTTGCCACAATTTTCAGCACTTTGCCACAACTTTTCAATACTTTGCCACACTCTTCAGTACTTTGCCACAACTTTGCAGCATTTTGCCACTCTTTTCAGAACTTTGCCACGACTTTGCAGTACTTTGCCACGACTTTTCAGCTCTTCGCCACTACTTTTCAGTACTTTGCCACACTTTTCAGTACATTGCCACGACTTTGCCACAACTTTTCAGTACTTTGCCACACTTTTCAGCACTTCGCCACTACTTTTCAGTACTTTGCCACACTTTTCAGTACTTTGCCACAACTTTTCAGTACTTTGCCACTCTTTTCAGTACTTTGCCACGACTTTGCAGCACTTTGCCACTCTTTTCAGTACTTTGCCACGAATTTGCCACAACTCTTCAGTACTTTGCCACACTTTTCAGTACTTTGCCACGACTTTTCAGCACTTTGCCACAACTTTTCAGTACTTTGCCACACTTTTCAGTACTTTGCCACGACTTTGCCACGACTTTTCAGCACTTTGCCACCACTTTTCAGTACTTTGCCACACTTTTCAGTACATTGCCACGACTTTTCAGCACTCGCCACAACATCTCAGTACTTTGCCACACTTTTCAGCACTTTGCCACGACTTTGCAGCACTTTGCCACACTTTTCAGCACTTTGCCACAACTTTTCAGTACTTTGCCACACTTTTCAGTACTTTGCCACGACTTTGCAGCACTTTGCCACTCTTTTCAGAACTTTGCCACGACTTTGCCACAACTCTTCAGTAGTTTGCCACACTTTTCAGTACTTTGCCACGACTTTTCAGTACTTTGCCACTACTTTTCAACACTTTGTCACAACTTTTCAGTACTTTGCCACGACATTGCAGCACTTTGCCACTCTTTTCAGTACTTTGCCACGACTTTGCCACAACACTTCAGTACTTTGCCACACTTTTCAGTACTTTGCCACGACTTTTCAGTACTTTGCCACTACTTTTCAGCACTTTGCCACAACTTTTCAGTACTTTGCCACACTTTTCAGTACTTTGCCACTACTTTGCCACGACTTTTCAGCACTTTGCCACAACTTTTCAGTACTTTGCCACACTTTTCAGTACATTGCCACGACTTTTCAGCACTCGCCACAACTTTTCAGTACTTTGCCACACTTTTCAGCACTTTGCCACGACTTTGCAGCACTTTGCCACAATTTTCAGCACTTTGCCACAACTTTTCAATACTTTGCCACACTCTTCAGTACTTTGCCACAACTTTGCAGCATTTTGCCACTCTTTTCAGAACTTTGCCACGACTTTGCCACAACTCTTCAGTACTTTGCCACACTTTTCAGTACTTTGCCACGACTTTTCAGTACTTTGCCACTACTTTTCAACACTTTGCCACAACTTTTCAGTACTTTGCCACGACTTTGCAGCACTTTGCCACTCTTTTCAGTACTTTGCCACGACTTTGCCACAACTCTTCAGTACTTTGCCACACTTTTCAGTACTTTGCCACACTTTTCAGTACTTTGCCACACTTTTCAGTACTTTGCCACGACTTTGCAGCACTTTGCCACTCTTTTCAGTACTTTGCCACGAATTTGCCACAACTCTTCAGTACTTTGCCACACTTTTCAGTACTTTGCCACGACTTTTCAGTACTTTGCCACTACTTTTCAACACTTTGCCACAAATTTTCAGTACTTTGCCACGACTTTGCAGCACTTTGCCACTCTTTTCAGTACTTTTCCACGACTTTGCCACAACTCTTCAGTACTTTGCCACACTTTTAAGTACTTTGCCACGACTTTTCAGTACTTTGCCACTACTTTTCAGCACTTTGCCACAACTTTTCAGTACTTTGCCACACTTTTCATGACTTTGCCACAACTTTTCAGTACTTTGCCACACTTTTCAGCACTTTGCCACTACTTTTCAGTACTTTGCCACACTTTTCAGTACTTTGCCACGACTTTTCAGCACTTCGCCACAAAATTTCAGTACTTTGCCACTCTTTTCAGTACTTTGCCTCGACTTTGCCACAACTTTTCAGTACTTTGCCACACTTTTCAGTACTTTGCCACGACTTTGCCACAACTTTTCAGTACTTTGCCACAACTTTTCAGTCCTTTGCCACACTTTTCAGCACTTTGCCACGACTTTGCAGCACTTTGCCACACTTTTCAGCACTTTGCCACAACTTTTCAGTCCTTTGCCACACTTTTCAGCACTTTGCCACGACTTTGCAGCACTTTGCCACACTTTTCAGCACTTTGCCACAACTCTTCAGTACTTTGCCACACTTTTCAGCACTTTGCCACGACTTTTCAGCACTTCGCCACAAAATTTCAGTACTTTGCCACTCTTTTCAGTACTTTGCCACGACTTTGCCACAACTTTTCAGTACTTTGCCACACTTTTCAGTACTTTGCCACGACTTTTCAGCACTTCGCGACTTTTCAGCACTTTGCCACAACTTTTCAGTACTTTGCCACACTTTTCAGTACTTTGCCACGACTTTGCCACAACTTTTCAGTACTTTGCCACACTTTTCAGTACTTTGCCACGACTTTTCAGCACTTCGCCACTACTTTTCAGTACTTTGCCACACTTTTCAGCACTTTGCCACAACTTTTCAGTCCTTTGCCACACTTTTCAGCACTTTGCACACGACTTTGCAGCACTTTGCCACATTTTTCAGCACTTTGCCACAACTTTTCAGTACTTTGCCACTGTTTTCAGTACTTTGCCACGACTTTTCAGTACTTTGCCACTACTTTTCAACACTTTGCCACAAATTTTCAGTACTTTGCCACGACTTTGCAGCACTTTGCCACTCTTTTCAGTACTTTTCCACGACTTTGCCACAACTCTTCAGTACTTTGCCACACTTTTAAGTACTTTGCCACGACTTTTCAGTACTTTGCCACTACTTTTCAGCACTTTGCCACAACTTTTCAGTACTTTGCCACACTTTTCATGACTTTGCCACAACTTTTCAGTACTTTGCCACACTTTTCAGCACTTTGCCACTACTTTTCAGTACTTTGCCACACTTTTCAGTACTTTGCCACGACTTTTCAGCACTTCGCCACAAAATTTCAGTACTTTGCCACTCTTTTCAGTACTTTGCCACGACTTTGCCACAACTTTTCAGTACTTTGCCACACTTTTCAGTACTTTGCCACGACTTTGCCACAACTTTTCAGTACTTTGCCACAACTTTTCAGTCCTTTGCCACACTTTTCAGCACTTTGCCACGACTTTGCAGCACTTTGCCACACTTTTCAGCACTTTGCCACAACTTTTCAGTCCTTTGCCACACTTTTCAGCACTTTGCCACGACTTTGCAGCACTTTGCCACACTTTTCAGCACTTTGCCACAACTCTTCAGTACTTTGCCACACTTTTCAGCACTTTGCCACGACTTTTCAGCACTTCGCCACAAAATTTCAGTACTTTGCCACTCTTTTCAGTACTTTGCCACGACTTTGCCACAACTTTTCAGTACTTTGCCACACTTTTCAGTACTTTGCCACGACTTTTCAGCACTTCGCGACTTTTCAGCACTTTGCCACAACTTTTCAGTACTTTGCCACACTTTTCAGTACTTTGCCACGACTTTGCCACAACTTTTCAGTACTTTGCCACACTTTTCAGTACTTTGCCACGACTTTTCAGCACTTCGCCACTACTTTTCAGTACTTTGCCACACTTTTCAGCACTTTGCCACAACTTTTCAGTCCTTTGCCACACTTTTCAGCACTTTGCACACGACTTTGTAGCACTTTGCCACATTTTTCAGCACTTTGCCACAACTTTTCAGTACTTTGCCACTGTTTTCAGTACTTTGCCACGACTTTGCAGCACTTTGCCACTCTTTTCAGTACTTTGCCACGACTTTGCCACAACTCATCAGTACTTTGCCACACTTTTCAGTACTTTGCCACGACTTTTCAGTACTTTGCCACTACTTTTCAGCACTTTGCCACAACTTTTCAGTACTTTGCCACACTTTTCAGCACTTTGCCACAACTTTTCAGTACTTTGCCACACTTTTCAGCACTTTGCCACTACTTTTCAGTACCTTGCCACACTTTTCAGTACTTTGCCACGACTTTTCAGCACTTCGCCACAAAATTTCAGTACTTTGCCACACTTTTCAGTACTTTGCCACGACTTTGCCACAACTTTTCAGTACTTTGCCACTCTTTTCAGTACTTTGCCACGACTTTGCCACAACTTTTCAGTACTTTGCCACACTTTTCAGTACTTTGCCACGACTTTGCAGTACTTTGCCACGACTTTTCAGCTCTTCGCCACTACTTTTCAGTACTTTGGCCACACTTTTCAGTACATTGCCACGACTTTGCCACAACTTTTCAGTACTTTGCCACACTTTTCAGCACTTCGCCACTACTTTTCAGTACTTTGCCACACTTTTCAGTACTTTGCCACACTTTTCAGTACTTTGCCACGACTTTTCAGCACTTTGCCACAACTTTTCAGTACTTTGCCACACTTTTCAGTACATTGCCACGACTTTTCAGCACTCGCCACAACATCTCAGTACTTTGCCACACTTTTCAGCACTTTGCCACGACTTTGCAGCACTTTGCCACACTTTTCAGCACTTTGCCACAACTTTTCAGTACTTTGCCACACTTTTCAGTACTTTGCCACGACTTTGCAGCACTTTGCCACTCTTTTCAGAACTTTGCCACGACTTTGCCACAACTCTTCAGTACTTTGCCACACTTTTCAGTACTTTGCCACGACTTTTCAGTACTTTGCCACTACTTTTCAACACTTTGTCACAACTTTTCAGTACTTTGCCACGACATTGCAGCACTTTGCCACTCTTTTCAGTACTTTGCCACGACTTTGCCACAACACTTCAGTACTTTGCCACACTTTTCAGTACTTTGCCACGACTTTTCAGTACTTTGCCACTACTTTTCAGCACTTTGCCACAACTTTTCAGTACTTTGCCACACTTTTCAGTACTTTGCCACTACTTTGCCACGACTTTTCAGCACTTTGCCACAACTTTTCAGTACTTTGCCACACTTTTCAGTACATTGCCACGACTTTTCAGCACTCGCCACAACTTTTCAGTACTTTGCCACACTTTTCAGCACTTTGCCACGACTTTGCAGCACTTTGCCACACTTTTCAGCACTTTGCCACAACTTTTCAATACTTTGCCACACTTTTCAGTACTTTGCCACAACTTTGCAGCATTTTGCCACTCTTTTCAGAACTTTGCCACGACTTTGCCACACTTTTCAGTACTTTGCCACACTTTTCAGTACTTTGCCACGACTTTTCAGTACTTTGCCACTACTTTTCAACACTTTGCCACAACTTTTCAGTACTTTGCCACTACTTTGCAGCACTTTGCCACTCTTTTCAGTACTTTGCCACGACTTGGCCACAACTCTTCAGTACTTTGCCACACTTTTCAGTACTTTGCCACGACTTTTCAGTACTTTGCCACTACTTTTCAGCACTTTGCCACAACTTTTCAGTACTTTGCCACACTTTTCAGCACTTTGCCACAACTTTTCAGTACTTTGCCACACTTTTCAGCACTTTGCCACTACTTTTCAGTACTTTGCCACACTTCTCAGTACTTTGCCACGACTTTTCAGCACTTCGCCACAAAATTTCAGTACTTTGCCGCACTTTTCAGTACTTTGCCACTCTTTTCAGTACTTTGCCACGACTTTGCCACAACTTTTCAGTACTTTGCCACACTTTTCAGTACTTTGCCACGACTTTGCCACAACTTTTCAGTACTTTGCCACACTTTTCAGTACTTTGCCACGACTTTTCAGCACTTCGCCACTACTTTTCAGTACTTTGCCACACTTTTCAGCACTTTGCCACAACTTTTCAGTCCTTTGCCACACTTTTCAGTACATTGCCACGACTTTTCAGCACTCGCCACTACTTTTCAGTACTTTGCCACACTTTTCAGTACTTTGCCACGACTTTTCAGCACTTCGCCACAAAATTTCAGTACTTTGCCACACTTTTCAGTACTTTGCCACGACTTTGCAACAACTTTTCAGTACTTTGCCACTCTTTTCAGTACTTTGCCACGACTTTGCCACAACTTTTCAGTACTTTGCCACACTTTTCAGTACTTTGCCACGACTTTGCAGTACTTTGCCACGACTTTTCAGCTCTTCGCCACTACTTTTCAGTACTTTGCCACACTTTTCAGTACATTGCCACGACTTTGCCACAACTTTTCAGTACTTTGCCACACTTTTCAGCACTTCGCCACTACTTTTCAGTACTTTGCCACACTTTTCAGTACTTTGCCACAACTTTTCAGTACTTTGCCACACTTTTCAGTACTTTGCCACGACTTTGCAGCACTTTGCCACTCTTTTCAGTACTTTGCCACGAATTTGCCACAACTCTTCAGTACTTTGCCACACTTTTCAGTACTTTGCCACGACTTTTCAGTACTTTGCCACTACTTTTCAACACTTTGCCACAAATTTTCAGTACTTTGCCACGACTTTGCAGCACTTTGCCACTCTTTTCAGTACTTTTCCACGACTTTGCCACAACTCTTCAGTACTTTGCCACACTTTTAAGTACTTTGCCACGACTTTTCAGTACTTTGCCACTACTTTTCAGCACTTTGCCACAACTTTTCAGTACTTTGCCACACTTTTCATGACTTTGCCACAACTTTTCAGTACTTTGCCACACTTTTCAGCACTTTGCCACTACTTTTCAGTACTTTGCCACACTTTTCAGTACTTTGCCACGACTTTTCAGCACTTCGCCACAAAATTTCAGTACTTTGCCACTCTTTTCAGTACTTTGCCACGACTTTATCACAACTTTTCAGTACTTTGCCACACTTTTCAGTACTTTGCCACGACTTTGCCACAACTTTTCAGTACTTTGCCACAACTTTTCAGTCCTTTGCCACACTTTTCAGCACTTTGCCACGACTTTGCAGCACTTTGCCACACTTTTCAGCACTTTGCCACAACTTTTCAGTCCTTTGCCACACTTTTCAGCACTTTGCCACGACTTTGCAGCACTTTGCCACACTTTTCAGCACTTTGCCACAACTCTTCAGTACTTTGCCACACTTTTCAGCACTTTGCCACGACTTTTCAGCACTTCGCCACAAAATTTCAGTACTTTGCCACTCTTTTCAGTACTTTGCCACGACTTTGCCACAACTTTTCAGTACTTTGCCACACTTTTCAGTACTTTGCCACGACTTTTCAGCACTTCGCGACTTTTCAGCACTTTGCCACAACTTTTCAGTACTTTGCCACACTTTTCAGTACTTTGCCACGACTTTGCCACAACTTTTCAGTACTTTGCCACACTTTTCAGTACTTTGCCACGACTTTTCAGCACTTCGCCACTACTTTTCAGTACTTTGCCACACTTTTCAGCACTTTGCCACAACTTTTCAGTCCTTTGCCACACTTTTCAGCACTTTGCACACGACTTTGCAGCACTTTGCCACATTTTTCAGCACTTTGCCACAACTTTTCAGTACTTTGCCACTGTTTTCAGTACTTTGCCACGACTTTTCAGTACTTTGCCACTACTTTTCAACACTTTGCCACAAATTTTCAGTACTTTGCCACGACTTTGCAGCACTTTGCCACTCTTTTCAGTACTTTTCCACGACTTTGCCACAACTCTTCAGTACTTTGCCACACTTTTAAGTACTTTGCCACGACTTTTCAGTACTTTGCCACTACTTTTCAGCACTTTGCCACAACTTTTCAGTACTTTGCCACACTTTTCATGACTTTGCCACAACTTTTCAGTACTTTGCCACACTTTTCAGCACTTTGCCACTACTTTTCAGTACTTTGCCACACTTTTCAGTACTTTGCCACGACTTTTCAGCACTTCGCCACAAAATTTCAGTACTTTGCCACTCTTTTCAGTACTTTGCCACGACTTTGCCACAACTTTTCAGTACTTTGCCACACTTTTCAGTACTTTGCCACGACTTTGCCACAACTTTTCAGTACTTTGCCACAACTTTTCAGTCCTTTGCCACACTTTTCAGCACTTTGCCACGACTTTGCAGCACTTTGCCACACTTTTCAGCACTTTGCCACAACTTTTCAGTCCTTTGCCACACTTTTCAGCACTTTGCCACGACTTTGCAGCACTTTGCCACACTTTTCAGCACTTTGCCACAACTCTTCAGTACTTTGCCACACTTTTCAGCACTTTGCCACGACTTTTCAGCACTTCGCCACAAAATTTCAGTACTTTGCCACTCTTTTCAGTACTTTGCCACGACTTTGCCACAACTTTTCAGTACTTTGCCACACTTTTCAGTACTTTGCCACGACTTTTCAGCACTTCGCGACTTTTCAGCACTTTGCCACAACTTTTCAGTACTTTGCCACACTTTTCAGTACTTTGCCACGACTTTGCCACAACTTTTCAGTACTTTGCCACACTTTTCAGTACTTTGCCACGACTTTTCAGCACTTCGCCACTACTTTTCAGTACTTTGCCACACTTTTCAGCACTTTGCCACAACTTTTCAGTCCTTTGCCACACTTTTCAGCTCTTTGCACACGACTTTGCAGCACTTTGCCACATTTTTCAGCACTTTGCCACAACTTTTCAGTACTTTGCCACTGTTTTCAGTACTTTGCCACGACTTTGCAACACTTTGCCACTCTTTTCAGTACTTTGCCACGACTTTGCCACAACTCATCAGTACTTTGCCACACTTTTCAGTACTTTGCCACGACTTTTCAGTACTTTGCCACTACTTTTCAGCACTTTGCCACAACTTTTCAGTACTTTGCCACACTTTTCAGCACTTTGCCACAACTTTTCAGTACTTTGCCACACTTTTCAGCACTTTGCCACTACTTTTCAGTACCTTGCCACACTTTTCAGTACTTTGCCACGACTTTTCAGCACTTCGCCACAAAATTTCAGTACTTTGCCACTCTTTTCAGTACTTTGCCACGACTTTGCCACAACTTTTCAGTACTTTGCCACACTTTTCAGTACTTTGCCACGACTTTGCCACAACTTTTCAGTACTTTGCCACAACTTTTCAGTCCTTTGCCACACTTTTCAGCACTTTGCCACGACTTTGCAGCACTTTGCCACACTTTTCAGCACTTTGCCACAACTTTTCAGTCCTTTGCCACACTTTTCAGCACTTTGCCACGACTTTGCAGCACTTTGCCACACTTTTCAGCACTTTGCCACAACTCTTCAGTACTTTGCCACACTTTTCAGCACTTTGCCACGACTTTTCAGCACTTCGCCACAAAATTTCAGTACTTTGCCACTCTTTTCAGTACTTTGCCACGACTTTGCCACAACTTTTCAGTACTTTGCCACACTTTTCAGTACTTTGCCACGACTTTTCAGCACTTCGCGACTTTTCAGCACTTTGCCACAACTTTTCAGTACTTTGCCACACTTTTCAGTACTTTGCCACGACTTTGCCACAACTTTTCAGTACTTTGCCACACTTTTCAGTACTTTGCCACGACTTTTCAGCACTTCGCCACTACTTTTCAGTACTTTGCCACACTTTTCAGCACTTTGCCACAACTTTTCAGTCCTTTGCCACACTTTTCAGCACTTTGCACACGACTTTGCAGCACTTTGCCACATTTTTCAGCACTTTGCCACAACTTTTCAGTACTTTGCCACTGTTTTCAGTACTTTGCCACGACTTTGCAGCACTTTGCCACTCTTTTCAGTACTTTGCCACGACTTTGCCACAACTCATCAGTACTTTGCCACACTTTTCAGTACTTTGCCACGACTTTTCAGTACTTTGCCACTACTTTTCAGCACTTTGCCACAACTTTTCAGTACTTTGCCACACTTTTCAGCACTTTGCCACAACTTTTCAGTACTTTGCCACACTTTTCAGCACTTTGCCACTACTTTTCAGTACCTTGCCACACTTTTCAGTACTTTGCCACGACTTTTCAGCACTTCGCCACAAAATTTCAGTACTTTGCCACACTTTTCAGTACTTTGCCACGACTTTGCCACAACTTTTCAGTACTTTGCCACTCTTTTCAGTACTTTGCCACGACTTTGCCACAACTTTTCAGTACTTTGCCACACTTTTCAGTACTTTGCCACGACTTTGCAGTACTTTGCCACGACTTTTCAGCTCTTCGCCACTACTTTTCAGTACTTTGCCACACTTTTCAGTACATTGCCACGACTTTGCCACAACTTTTCAGTACTTTGCCACACTTTTCAGCACTTCGCCACTACTTTTCAGTACTTTGCCACACTTTTCAGTACTTTGCCACAACTTTTCAGTACTTTGCCACACTTTTCAGTACTTTGCCACGAATTTGCCACAACTCTTCAGTACTTTGCCACACTTTTCAGTACTTTGCCACGACTTTTCAGCACTTTGCCACAACTTTTCAGTACTTTGCCACACTTTTCAGTACTTTGCCACGACTTTGCCACGACTTTTCAGCACTTTGCCACAACTTTTCAGTACTTTGCCACACTTTTCAGTACATTGCCACGACTTTGCAGCACTTTGCCACTCTTTTCAGTACTTTGCCACGAATTTGCCACAACTCTTCAGTACTTTGCCACACTTTTCAGTACTTTGCCACGACTTTTCAGCACTTTGCCACAACTTTTCAGTACTTTGCCACACTTTTCAGTACTTTGCCACGACTTTGCCACGACTTTTCAGCACTTTGCCACAACTTTTCAGTACTTTGCCACACTTTTCAGTACATTGCCACGACTTTTCAGCACTCGCCACAACATCTCAGTACTTTGCCACACTTTTCAGCACTTTGCCACGACTTTGCAGCACTTTGCCACACTTTTCAGCACTTTGCCACAACTTTTCAGTACTTTGCCACACTTTTCAGTACTTTGCCACTACTTTTCAACACTTTGTCACAACTTTTCAGTACTTTGCCACGACATTGCAGCACTTTGCCACTCTTTTCAGTACTTTGCCACGACTTTGCCACAACACTTCAGTACTTTGCCACACTTTTCAGTACTTTGCCACGACTTTTCAGTACTTTGCCACACTTTTCAGTACTTTGCCACTACTTTGCCACGACTTTTCAGCACTTTGCCACAACTTTTCAGTATTTTGCCACACTTTTCAGTACATTGCCACGACTTTTCAGCACTCGCCACAACTTTTCAGTTATTTGCCACACTTTTCAGCACTTTGCCACGACTTTGCAGCACTTTGCCACACTTTTCAGCACTTTGCCACAACTTTTCAATACTTTGCCACACTTTTCAGTACTTTACCACAACTTTGCAGCATTTTGCCACTCTTTTCAGAACTTTGCCACGACTTTGCCACAACTCTTCAGTACTTTGCCACACTTTTCAGTACTTTGCCACGACTTTTCAGTACTTTGCCACTACTTTTCAACACTTTGCCACAACTTTTCAGTACTTTGCCACGACTTTGCAGCACTTTGCCACTCTTTTCAGTACTTTGCCACGACTTTGCCACAACTCTTCAGTACTTTGCCACACTTTTCAGTACTTTGCCACGACTTTTCAGTACTTTGCCACAACTTTTCAGTACTTTGCCACACTTTTCAGCACTTTGCCGCAACTTTTCAGTACTTTGCCACACTTTTCAGCACTTTGCCACTACTTTTCAGTACTTTGCCACACTTCTCAGTACTTTGCCACGACTTTTCAGCACTTCGCCACAAAATTTCAGTACTTTGCCACACTTTTCAGTACTTTGCCACGACTTTGCCACAACTTTTCAGTACTTTGCCACTCTTTTCAGTACTTTGCCACGACTTTGCCACAACTTTTCAGTACTTTGCCACACTTTTCAGTACTTTGCCACGACTTTGCCACAACTTTTCAGTACTTTGCCACACTTTTCAGTACTTTACCACGACTTTTCAGCACTTCGCCACTACTTTTCAGTACTTTGCCACACTTTTCAGCACTTTGCCACAACTTTTCAGTCCTTTGCCACACTTTTCAGTACATTGCCACGACTTTTCAGCACTCGCCACTACTTTTCAGTACTTTGCCACACTTTTCAGTACTTTGCCACGACTTTTCAGCACTTCGCCACAAAATTTCAGTACTTTGCCACACTTTTCAGTACTTTGCCACGACTTTGCCACAACTTTTCAGTACTTTGCCACTCTTTTCAGTACTTTGCCACGACTTTGCCACAACTTTTCAGTACTTTGCCACACTTTTCAGTACTTTGCCACGACTTTGCAGTACTTTGCCACGACTTTTCAGCTCTTCGCCACTACTTTTCAGTACTTTGCCACACTTTTCAGTACATTGCCACGACTTTGCCACAACTTTTCAGTACTTTGCCACACTTTTCAGCACTTCGCCACTACTTTTCAGTACTTTGCCACACTTTTCAGTACTTTGCCACAACTTTTCAGTACTTTGCCACTCTTTTCAGTACTTTGCCACGACTTTGCAGCACTTTGCCACTCTTTTCAGTACTTTGCCACGAATTTGCCACAACTCTTCAGTACTTTGCCACACTTTTCAGTACTTTGCCACAACTTTTCAGCACTTTGCCACAACTTTTCAGTACTTTGCCACACTTTTCAGTACTTTGCCACGACTTTGCCACGACTTTTCAGCACTTTGCCACAACTTTTCAGTACTTTGCCACACTTTTCAGTACATTGCCACGACTTTTCAGCACTCGCCACAACATCTCAGTACTTTGCCACACTTTTCAGCACTTTGCCACGACTTTGCAGCACTTTGCCACACTTTTCAGCACTTTGCCACAACTTTTCAGTACTTTGCCACACTTTTCAGTACTTTGCCACGACTTTGCAGCACTTTGCCACTCTTTTCAGAACTTTGCCACGACTTTGCCACAACTCTTCAGTAGTTTGCCACACTTTTCAGTACTTTGCCACGACTTTTCAGTACTTTGCCACTACTTTTCAACACTTTGTCACAACTTTTCAGTACTTTGCCACGACATTGCAGCACTTTGCCACTCTTTTCAGTACTTTGCCACGACTTTGCCACAACACTTCAGTACTTTGCCACACTTTTCAGTACTTTGCCACGACTTTTCAGTACTTTGCCACTACTTTTCAGCACTTTGCCACAACTTTTCAGTACTTTGCCACACTTTTCAGTACTTTGCCACTACTTTGCCACGACTTTTCTGCACTTTGCCACAACTTTTCAGTACTTTGCCACACTTTTCAGTACATTGCCACGACTTTTCAGCACTCGCCACAACTTTTCAGTACTTTGCCACACTTTTCAGCACTTTGCCACGACTTTGCAGCACTTTGCCACAATTTTCAGCACTTTGCCACAACTTTTCAATACTTTGCCACACTCTTCAGTACTTTGCCACAACTTTGCAGCATTTTGCCACTCTTTTCAGAACTTTGCCACGACTTTGCAGTACTTTGCCACGACTTTTCAGCTCTTCGCCACTACTTTTCAGTACTTTGCCACACTTTTCAGTACATTGCCACGACTTTGCCACAACTTTTCAGTACTTTGCCACACTTTTCAGCACTTCGCCACTACTTTTCAGTACTTTGCCACACTTTTCAGTACTTTGCCACAACTTTTCAGTACTTTGCCACTCTTTTCAGTACTTTGCCACGACTTTGCAGCACTTTGCCACTCTTTTCAGTACTTTGCCACGAATTTGCCACAACTCTTCAGTACTTTGCCACACTTTTCAGTACTTTGCCACGACTTTTCAGCACTTTGCCACAACTTTTCAGTACTTTGCCACACTTTTCAGTACTTTGCCACGACTTTGCCACGACTTTTCAGCACTTTGCCACCACTTTTCAGTACTTTGCCACACTTTTCAGTACATTGCCACGACTTTTCAGCACTCGCCACAACATCTCAGTACTTTGCCACACTTTTCAGCACTTTGCCACGACTTTGCAGCACTTTGCCACACTTTTCAGCACTTTGCCACAACTTTTCAGTACTTTGCCACACTTTTCAGTACTTTGCCACGACTTTGCAGCACTTTGCCACTCTTTTCAGAACTTTGCCACGACTTTGCCACAACTCTTCAGTAGTTTGCCACACTTTTCAGTACTTTGCCACGACTTTTCAGTACTTTGCCACTACTTTTCAACACTTTGTCACAACTTTTCAGTACTTTGCCACGACATTGCAGCACTTTGCCACTCTTTTCAGTACTTTGCCACGACTTTGCCACAACACTTCAGTACTTTGCCACACTTTTCAGTACTTTGCCACGACTTTTCAGTACTTTGCCACTACTTTTCAGCACTTTGCCACAACTTTTCAGTACTTTGCCACACTTTTCAGTACTTTGCCACTACTTTGCCACGACTTTTCAGCACTTTGCCACAACTTTTCAGTACTTTGCCACACTTTTCAGTACATTGCCACGACTTTTCAGCACTCGCCACAACTTTTCAGTACTTTGCCACACTTTTCAGCACTTTGCCACGACTTTGCAGCACTTTGCCACAATTTTCAGCACTTTGCCACAACTTTTCAATACTTTGCCACACTCTTCAGTACTTTGCCACAACTTTGCAGCATTTTGCCACTCTTTTCAGAACTTTGCCACGACTTTGCCACAACTCTTCAGTACTTTGCCACACTTTTCAGTACTTTGCCACGACTTTTCAGTACTTTGCCACTACTTTTCAACACTTTGCCACAACTTTTCAGTACTTTGCCACGACTTTGCAGCACTTTGCCACTCTTTTCAGTACTTTGTCACGACTTTGCCACAACTCTTCAGTACTTTGCCACACTTTTCAGTACTTTGCCACGACTTTTCAGTACTTTGCCACTACTTTTCAGCACTTTGCCACAACTTTTCAGTACTTTGCCACACTTTTCAGCACTTTGCCACAACTTTTCACTACTTTGCCACACTTTTCAGCACTTTGCCACTACTTTTCAGTACTTTGCCACACTTCTCAGTACTTTGCCACGACTTTTCAGCACTTCGCCACAAAATTTCAGTACTTTGCCACACTTTTCAGTACTTTGCCACGACTTTGCCACAACTTTTCAGTACTTTGCCACTCTTTTCAGTACTTTGCCACGACTTTGCCACAACTTTTCAGTACTTTGCCACACTTTTCAGTACTTTGCCACGACTTTGCCACAACTTTTCAGTACTTTGCCACACTTTTCAGTACTTTGCCACGACTTTTCAGCACTTCGCCACTACTTTTCAGTACTTTGCCACACTTTGCAGCACTTTGCCACAACTTTTCAGTCCTTTGCCACACTTTTCAGCACTTTGCCACGACTTTGCAGCACTTTGCCACACTTTTCAGCACTTTGCCACAACTTGTCAGTACTTTGCCACTGTTTTCACTACTTTGCCACGACTTTGCAGCACTTTGCCACTCTTTTCAGTACTTTGCCACGACTCTGCCACAACTTTTCAGTACTTTGCCACACTTTTCAGTACTTTGCCACGACTTTTCAGCACTTCGCGACTTTTCAGCACTTTGCCACAACTTTTCAGTACTTTGCCACACTTTTCAGTACTTTGCCACGACTTTGCCACAACTTTTCAGTACTTTGCCACACTTTTCAGTACTTTGCCACGACTTTTCAGCACTTCGCCACTACTTTTCAGTACTTTGCCACACTTTTCAGCACTTTGCCACAACTTTTCAGTCCTTTGCCACACTTTTCAGCACTTTGCACACGACTTTGTAGCACTTTGCCACATTTTTCAGCACTTTGCCACAACTTTTCAGTACTTTGCCACTGTTTTCAGTACTTTGCCACGACTTTGCAGCACTTTGCCACTCTTTTCAGTACTTTGCCACGACTTTGCCACAACTCATCAGTACTTTGCCACACTTTTCAGTACTTTGCCACGACTTTTCAGTACTTTGCCACTACTTTTCAGCACTTTGCCACAACTTTTCAGTACTTTGCCACACTTTTCAGCACTTTGCCACAACTTTTCAGTACTTTGCCACACTTTTCAGCACTTTGCCACTACTTTTCAGTACCTTGCCACACTTTTCAGTACTTTGCCACGACTTTTCAGCACTTCGCCACAAAATTTCAGTACTTTGCCACACTTTTCAGTACTTTGCCACGACTTTGCCACAACTTTTCAGTACTTTGCCACTCTTTTCAGTACTTTGCCACGACTTTGCCACAACTTTTCAGTACTTTGCCACACTTTTCAGTACTTTGCCACGACTTTGCAGTACTTTGCCACGACTTTTCAGCTCTTCGCCACTACTTTTCAGTACTTTGCCACACTTTTCAGTACATTGCCACGACTTTGCCACAACTTTTCAGTACTTTGCCACACTTTTCAGCACTTCGCCACTACTTTTCAGTACTTTGCCACACTTTTCAGTACTTTGCCCCACTTTTCAGTACTTTGCCACGACTTTTCAGCACTTTGCCACAACTTTTCAGTACTTTGCCACACTTTTCAGTACATTGCCACGACTTTTCAGCACTCGCCACAACATCTCAGTACTTTGCCACACTTTTCAGCACTTTGCCACGACTTTGCAGCACTTTGCCACACTTTTCAGCACTTTGCCACAACTTTTCAGTACTTTGCCACACTTTTCAGTACTTTGCCACGACTTTGCAGCACTTTGCCACTCTTTTCAGAACTTTGCCACGACTTTGCCACAACTCTTCAGTACTTTGCCACACTTTTCAGTACTTTGCCACGACTTTTCAGTACTTTGCCACTACTTTTCAACACTTTGTCACAACTTTTCAGTACTTTGCCACGACATTGCAGCACTTTGCCACTCTTTTCAGTACTTTGCCACGACTTTGCCACAACACTTCAGTACTTTGCCACACTTTTCAGTACTTTGCCACGACTTTTCAGTACTTTGCCACTACTTTTCAGCACTTTGCCACAACTTTTCAGTACTTTGCCACACTTTTCAGTACTTTGCCACTACTTTGCCACGACTTTTCAGCACTTTGCCACAACTTTTCAGTACTTTGCCACACTTTTCAGTACATTGCCACGACTTTTCAGCACTCGCCACAACTTTTCAGTACTTTGCCACACTTTTCAGCACTTTGCCACGACTTTGCAGCACTTTGCCACACTTTTCAGCACTTTGCCACAACTTTTCAATACTTTGCCACACTTTTCAGTACTTTGCCACAACTTTGCAGCATTTTGCCACTCTTTTCAGAACTTTGCCACGACTTTGCCACACTTTTCAGTACTTTGCCACACTTTTCAGTACTTTGCCACGACTTTTCAGTACTTTGCCACTACTTTTCAACACTTTGCCACAACTTTTCAGTACTTTGCCACTACTTTGCAGCACTTTGCCACTCTTTTCAGTACTTTGCCACTACTTTGCCACAACTCTTCAGTACTTTGCCACACTTTTCAGTACTTTGCCACGACTTTTCAGTACTTTGCCACTACTTTTCAGCACTTTGCCACAACTTTTCAGTACTTTGCCACACTTTTCAGCACTTTGCCACAACTTTTCAGTACTTTGCCACACTTTTCAGCACTTTGCCACTACTTTTCAGTACTTTGCCACACTTCTCAGTACTTTGCCACGACTTTTCAGCACTTCGCCACAAAATTTCAGTACTTTGCCGCACTTTTCAGTACTTTGCCACGACTTTGCCACAACTTTTCAGTACTTTGCCACTCTTTTCAGTACTTTGCCACGACTTTGCCACAACTTTTCAGTACTTTGCCACACTTTTCAGTACTTTGCCACGACTTTGCCACAACTTTTCAGTACTTTGCCACACTTTTCAGTACTTTGCCACGACTTTTCAGCACTTCGCCACTAC
This sequence comes from Saccoglossus kowalevskii, assembly GCF_978046115.1. Taxonomy (NCBI): domain Eukaryota; kingdom Metazoa; phylum Hemichordata; class Enteropneusta; family Harrimaniidae; genus Saccoglossus; species Saccoglossus kowalevskii. The sequence goes on from NW_028188642.1 coordinate 134,785, forward strand.
TTTTCAGTACTTTGCCACACTTTTCAGCACTTTGCCACAACTTTTCAGTCCTTTGCCACACTTTTCAGTACATTGCCACGACTTTTCAGCACTCGCCACTACTTTTCAGTACTTTGCCACACTTTTCAGTACTTTGCCACGACTTTTCAGCACTTCGCCACAAAATTTCAGTACTTTGCCACACTTTTCAGTACTTTGCCACGACTTTGCAACAACTTTTCAGTACTTTGCCACTCTTTTCAGTACTTTGCCACGACTTTGCCACAACTTTTCAGTACTTTGCCACACTTTTCAGTACTTTGCCACGACTTTGCAGTACTTTGCCACGACTTTTCAGCTCTTCGCCACTACTTTTCAGTACTTTGCCACACTTTTCAGTACATTGCCACGACTTTGCCACAACTTTTCAGTACTTTGCCACACTTTTCAGCACTTCGCCACTACTTTTCAGTACTTTGCCACACTTTTCAGTACTTTGCCACAACTTTTCAGTACTTTGCCACACTTTTCAGTACTTTGCCACGACTTTGCAGCACTTTGCCACTCTTTTCAGTACTTTGCCACGAATTTGCCACAACTCTTCAGTACTTTGCCACACTTTTCAGTACTTTGCCACGACTTTTCAGTACTTTGCCACTACTTTTCAACACTTTGCCACAAATTTTCAGTACTTTGCCACGACTTTGCAGCACTTTGCCACTCTTTTCAGTACTTTTCCACGACTTTGCCACAACTCTTCAGTACTTTGCCACACTTTTAAGTACTTTGCCACGACTTTTCAGTACTTTGCCACTACTTTTCAGCACTTTGCCACAACTTTTCAGTACTTTGCCACACTTTTCATGACTTTGCCACAACTTTTCAGTACTTTGCCACACTTTTCAGCACTTTGCCACTACTTTTCAGTACTTTGCCACACTTTTCAGTACTTTGCCACGACTTTTCAGCACTTCGCCACAAAATTTCAGTACTTTGCCACTCTTTTCAGTACTTTGCCACGACTTTGCCACAACTTTTCAGTACTTTGCCACACTTTTCAGTACTTTGCCACGACTTTGCCACAACTTTTCAGTACTTTGCCACAACTTTTCAGTCCTTTGCCACACTTTTCAGCACTTTGCCACGACTTTGCAGCACTTTGCCACTCTTTTCAGCACTTTGCCACAACTTTTCAGTCCTTTGCCACACTTTTCAGCACTTTGCCACGACTTTGCAGCACTTTGCCACACTTTTCAGCACTTTGCCACAACTCTTCAGTACTTTGCCACACTTTTCAGCACTTTGCCACGACTTTTCAGCACTTCGCCACAAAATTTCAGTACTTTGCCACTCTTTTCAGTACTTTGCCACGACTTTGCCACAACTTTTCAGTACTTTGCCACACTTTTCAGTACTTTGCCACGACTTTTCAGCACTTCGCGACTTTTCAGCACTTTGCCACAACTTTTCAGTACTTTGCCACACTTTTCAGTACTTTGCCACGACTTTGCCACAACTTTTCAGTACTTTGCCACACTTTTCAGTACTTTGCCACGACTTTTCAGCACTTCGCCACTACTTTTCAGTACTTTGCCACACTTTTCAGCACTTTGCCACAACTTTTCAGTCCTTTGCCACACTTTTCAGCACTTTGCACACGACTTTGCAGCACTTTGCCACATTTTTCAGCACTTTGCCACAACTTTTCAGTACTTTGCCACTGTTTTCAGTACTTTGCCACGACTTTTCAGTACTTTGCCACTACTTTTCAACACTTTGCCACAAATTTTCAGTACTTTGCCACGACTTTGCAGCACTTTGCCACTCTTTTCAGTACTTTTCCACGACTTTGCCACAACTCTTCAGTACTTTGCCACACTTTTAAGTACTTTGCCACGACTATTCAGTACTTTGCCACTACTTTTCAGCACTTTGCCACAACTTTTCAGTACTTTGCCACACTTTTCATGACTTTGCCACAACTTTTCAGTACTTTGCCACATTTTCAGCACTTTGCCACTACTTTTCAGTACTTTGCCACACTTTTCAGTACTTTGCCACGACTTTTCAGCACTTCGCCACAAAATTTCAGTACTTTGCCACTCTTTTCAGTACTTTGCCACGACTTTGCCACAACTTTTCAGTACTTTGCCACACTTTTCAGTACTTTGCCACGACTTTGCCACAACTTTTCAGTACTTTGCCACAACTTTTCAGTCCTTTGCCACACTTTTCAGCACTTTGCCACGACTTTGCAGCACTTTGCCACACTTTTCAGCACTTTGCCACAACTTTTCAGTCCTTTGCCACACTTTTCAGCACTTTGCCACGACTTTGCAGCACTTTGCCACACTTTTCAGCACTTTGCCACAACTCTTCAGTACTTTGCCACACTTTTCAGCACTTTGCCACGACTTTTCAGCACTTCGCCACAAAATTTCAGTACTTTGCCACACTTTTCAGCACTTTGCCACGACTTTGCAGCACTTTGCCACACTTTTCAGCACTTTGCCACAACTTTTCAGTACTTTGCCACACTTTTCAGTACTTTGCCACTACTTTTCAACACTTTGTCACAACTTTTCAGTACTTTGCCACGACATTGCAGCACTTTGCCACTCTTTTCAGTACTTTGCCACGACTTTGCCACAACACTTCAGTACTTTGCCACACTTTTCAGTACTTTGCCACGACTTTTCAGTACTTTGCCACACTTTTCAGTACTTTGCCACTACTTTGCCACGACTTTTCAGCACTTTGCCACAACTTTTCAGTATTTTGCCACACTTTTCAGTACATTGCCACGACTTTTCAGCACTCGCCACAACTTTTCAGTTATTTGCCACACTTTTCAGCACTTTGCCACGACTTTGCAGCACTTTGCCACACTTTTCAGCACTTTGCCACAACTTTTCAATACTTTGCCACACTTTTCAGTACTTTACCACAACTTTGCAGCATTTTGCCACTCTTTTCAGAACTTTGCCACGACTTTGCCACAACTCTTCAGTACTTTGCCACACTTTTCAGTACTTTGCCACGACTTTTCAGTACTTTGCCACTACTTTTCAACACTTTGCCACAACTTTTCAGTACTTTGCCACGACTTTGCAGCACTTTGCCACTCTTTTCAGTACTTTGCCACGACTTTGCCACAACTCTTCAGTACTTTGCCACACTTTTCAGTACTTTGCCACGACTTTTCAGTACTTTGCCACAACTTTTCAGTACTTTGCCACACTTTTCAGCACTTTGCCGCAACTTTTCAGTACTTTGCCACACTTTTCAGCACTTTGCCACTACTTTTCAGTACTTTGCCACACTTCTCAGTACTTTGCCACGACTTTTCAGCACTTCGCCACAAAATTTCAGTACTTTGCCACACTTTTCAGTACTTTGCCACGACTTTGCCACAACTTTTCAGTACTTTGCCACTCTTTTCAGTACTTTGCCACGACTTTGCCACAACTTTTCAGTACTTTGCCACACTTTTCAGTACTTTGCCACGACTTTGCCACAACTTTTCAGTACTTTGCCACACTTTTCAGTACTTTACCACGACTTTTCAGCACTTCGCCACTACTTTTCAGTACTTTGCCACACTTTTCAGCACTTTGCCACAACTTTTCAGTCCTTTGCCACACTTTTCAGTACATTGCCACGACTTTTCAGCACTCGCCACTACTTTTCAGTACTTTGCCACACTTTTCAGTACTTTGCCACGACTTTCAGCACTTCGCCACAAAATTTCAGTACTTTGCCACACTTTTCAGTACTTTGCCACGACTTTGCCACAACTTTTCAGTACTTTGCCACTCTTTTCAGTACTTTGCCACGACTTTGCCACAACTTTTCAGTACTTTGCCACACTTTTCAGTACTTTGCCACGACTTTGCAGTACTTTGCCACGACTTTTCAGCTCTTCGCCACTACTTTTCAGTACTTTGCCACACTTTTCAGTACATTGCCACGACTTTGCCACAACTTTTCAGTACTTTGCCACACTTTTCAGCACTTCGCCACTACTTTTCAGTACTTTGCCACGACTTTGCCACAACTTTTCAGTACTTTGCCACTCTTTTCAGTACTTTGCCACGACTTTGCCACAACTTTTCAGTACTTTGCCACACTTTTCAGTACTTTGCCACGACTTTGCAGTACTTTGCCACGACTTTTCAGCTCTTCGCCACTACTTTTCAGTACTTTGCCACACTTTTCAGTACATTGCCACGACTTTGCCACAACTTTTCAGTACTTTGCCACACTTTTCAGCACTTCGCCACTACTTTTCAGTACTTTGCCACACTTTTCAGTACTTTGCCACAACTTTTCAGTACTTTGCCACACTTTTCAGTACTTTGCCACGAATTTGCCACAACTCTTCAGTACTTTGCCACACTTTTCAGTACTTTGCCACGACTTTTCAGCACTTTGCCACAACTTTTCAGTACTTTGCCACACTTTTCAGTACTTTGCCACGACTTTGCCACGACTTTTCAGCACTTTGCCACAACTTTTCAGTACTTTGCCACACTTTTCAGTACATTGCCACGACTTTGCAGCACTTTGCCACTCTTTTCAGTACTTTGCCACGAATTTGCCACAACTCTTCAGTACTTTGCCACACTTTTCAGTACTTTGCCACGACTTTTCAGCACTTTGCCACAACTTTTCAGTACTTTGCCACACTTTTCAGTACTTTGCCACGACTTTGCCACGACTTTTCAGCACTTTGCCACAACTTTTCAGTACTTTGCCACACTTTTCAGTACATTGCCACGACTTTTCAGCACTCGCCACAACATCTCAGTACTTTGCCACACTTTTCAGCACTTTGCCACGACTTTGCAGCACTTTGCCACACTTTTCAGCACTTTGCCACAACTTTTCAGTACTTTGCCACACTTTTCAGCACTTTGCCACAACTTTTCAGTACTTTGCCACACTTTTCAGTACTTTGCCACGACTTTGCAGCACTTTGCCACTCTTTTCAGTACTTTGCCACGACTTTGCCACAACTCTTCAGTACTTTGCCACACTTTTCAGTACTTTGCCACGATTTTTCAGTACATTGCCACTACTTTTCAGCACTTTGCCACAACTTTTCAGTACTTTGCCACACTTTTCAGTACTTTGCCACGACTTTGCAGCACTTTGCCACTCTTTTCAGAACTTTGCCACGACTTTGCCACAACTCTTCAGTACTTTGCCACACTTTTCAGTACTTTGCCACGACTTTTCAGTACTTTGCCACTACTTTTCAACACTTTGCCACAACTTTTCAGTACTTTGCCACACTTTTCAGCACTTTGCCACAACTTTTCAGTACTTTGCCACACTTTTCAGCACTTCGCCACTACTTTTCAGTACTTTGCCACACTTTTCAGCACTTTGCCACAACTTTTCAGTCCTTTGCCACACTTTTCAGCACTTTGCAACGACTTTGCAGCACTTTGCCACACTTTTCAGCACTTTGCCACAACTTTTCAGTACTTTGCCACACTTTTCAGTACTTTGCCACGACATTGCCACAACTCTTCAGTACTTTGCCACACTTTTCAGTACTTTGCCACGACTTTTCAGTACTTTGCCACTACTTTTCAACACTTTGCCACAAATTTTCAGTACTTTGCCACGACTTTGCAGCACTTTGCCACTCTTTTCAGTACTTTGCCACGACTTTGCCACAACTCTTCAGTACTTTGCCACACTTTTCAGTACCTTGCCACGACTTTTCAGTACTTTGCCACTACTTTTCAGCACTTTGCCACAACTTTTCAGTACTTTGCCACACTTTTCAGCACTTTGCCACACTTTTCAGTACTTTGCCACGACTTTGCCACTACTTTTCAGTAATTTGCCACACTTTTCAGTACTTTGCCACGACTTTTCAGTACTTTGCCACTACTTTTCAACACTTTGCCACAAATTTTCAGTACTTTGCCACGACTTTGCAGCACTTTGCCACTCTTTTCAGTACTTTGCCACGACTTTGCCACAACTCTTCAGTACTTTGCCACACTTTTCAGTACTTTGCCACGACTTTTCAGTACTTTGCCACTACTTTTCAGCACTTTGCCACAACTTTTCAGTACTTTGCCACACTTTTCAGCACGTTGCCACTACTTTTCAGTACTTTGCCACACTTTTCAGTACTTTGCCACGACTTTGCCACAACTTTTCAGTACTTTGCCACACTTTTCAGTACTTTGCCACGACTTTGCCACAACTTTTCAGTACTTTGCCACACTTTTCAGTACTTTGCCACGACTTTTCAGCACTTCGGCACTACTTTTCAGTACTTTGCCACACTTTTCAGTACTTTGCCACAACTTTTCAGTACTTTGCCACACTTTTCAGTACTTTGCCACGACTTTGCAGTACTTTGCCACGACTTTTCAGCTCTTCGCCACTACTTTTCAGTACTTTGCCACACTTTTCAGTACATTGCCACGACTTTGCCACAACTTTTCAGTACTTTGCCACACTTTTCAGCACTTCGCCACTACTTTTCAGTACTTTGCCACACTTTTCAGTACTTTGCCACAACTTTTCAGTACTTTGCAACACTTTTCAGTACTTTGCCACGACTTTGCAGCACTTTGCCACTCTTTTCAGTACTTTGCCACGAATTTGCCACAACTCTTCAGTACTTTGCCACACTTTTCAGTACTTTGCCACGACTTTTCAGCACTTTGCCACAACTTTTCATTACTTTGCCACACTTTTCAGTACTTTGCCACGACTTTGCCACGACTTTTCAGCACTTTGCCACAACTTTTCAGTACTTTGCCACACTTTTCAGTACATTGCCACGACCTTTCAGCACTCGCCACAACATCTCAGTACTTTGCCACACTTTTCAGCACTTTGCCACGACTTTGCAGCACTTTGCCACACTTTTCAGCACTTTGCCACAACTTTTCAGTACTTTGCCACACTTTTCAGCACTTTGCCACAACTTTTCAGTACTTTGCCACACTTTTCAGTACTTTGCCACGACTTTGCAGCACTTTGCCACTCTTTTCAGTACTTTGCCACGACTTTGCCACAACTCTTCAGTACTTTGCCACACTTTTCAGTACTTTGCCACGACTTTTCAGTACATTGCCACTACTTTTCAGCACTTTGCCACAACTTTTCAGTACTTTGCCACACTTTTCAGTACTTTGCCACGACTTTGCAGCACTTTGCCACTCTTTTCAGAACTTTGCCACGACTTTGCCACAACTCTTCAGTACTTTGCCACACTTTTCAGTACTTTGCCACGACTTTTCAGTACTTTGCCACTACTTTTCAACACTTTGCCACAACTTTTCAGTACTTTGCCACACTTTTCAGCACTTTGCCACAACTGTTCAGTACTTTGCCACACTTTTCAGCACTTTGCCACAACTGTTCAGTACTTTGCCACACTTTTCAGCACTTCGCCACTACTTTTCAGTACTTTGCCACACTTTTCAGCACTTTGCCACAACTTTTCAGTCCTTTGCCACACTTTTCAGCACTTTGCAACGACTTTGCAGCACTTTGCCACACTTTTCAGCACTTTGCCACAACTTTTCATCACTTTGCCACACTTTTCAGTACTTTGCCACGACTTTGCCACAACTCTTCAGTACTTTGCCACACTTTTCAGTACTTTGCCACGACTTTTCAGTACTTTGCCACTACTTTTCAACACTTTGCCACAAATTTTCAGTACTTTGCCACGACTTTGCAGCACTTTGCCACTCTTTTCAGTACTTTGCCACGACTTTGCCACAACTCTTCAGTACTTTGCCACACTTTTCAGTACCTTGCCACGACTTTTCAGTACTTTGCCACTACTTTTCAGCACTTTGCCACAACTTTTCAGTACTTTGCCACACTTTTCAGCACTTTGCCACAACTTTTCAGTACTTTGCCACACTTTTCAGCACTTTGCCACTACTTTTCAGTACTTTGCCACACTTTTCAGTACTTTGCCACGACTTTTCAGCACTTCACCACAAAATTTCAGTACTTTGCCACACTTTTCATTACTTTGCCACGACTTTGCCACAACTTTTCAGTACTTTGCCACTCTTTTCAGTACTTTGCCACGACTTTGCCACAACTTTTCAGTACTTTGCCACAACTTTTCAGTACTTTGCCACACTTTTCAGTACTTTGCCACGACTTTGCCACAACTTTTCAGTACTTTGCCACACTTTTCAGTACTTTGCCACGACTTTTCAGCACTTCGCCACTACTTTTCAGTACTTTGCCACACTTTTCAGTACTTTGCCACAACTTTTCAGTACTTTGCCACACTTTTCAGTACTTTGCCACGACTTTGCAGTACTTTGCCACGACTTTTCAGCTCTTCGCCACTACTTTTCAGTACTTTGCCACACTTTTCAGTACATTGCCACGACTTTGCCACAACTTTTCAGTACTTTGCCACACTTTTCAGCACTTCGCCACTACTTTTCAGTACTTTGCCACACTTTTCAGTACTTTGCCACAACTTTTCAGTACTTTGCAACACTTTTCAGTACAATGCCACGACTTTGCAGCACTTTGCCACTCTTTTCAGTACTTTGCCACGAATTTGCCACAACTCTTCAGTACTTTGCCACACTTTTCAGTACTTTGCCACGACTTTTCAGCACTTTGCCACAACTTTTCAGTACTTTGCCACACTTTTCAGTACTTTGCCACGACTTTGCCATGACTTTTCAGCACTTTGCCACAACTTTTCAGTACTTTGCCACACTTTTCAGTACATTGCCACGACTTTTCAGCACTCGCCACAACATCTCAGTACTTTGCCACACTTTTCAGCACTTTGCCACGACTTTGCAGCACTTTGCCACACTTTTCAGCACTTTGCCACAACTTTTCAGTACTTTGCCACACTTTTCAGCACTTTGCCACAACTTTTCAGTACTTTGCCACACTTTTCAGTACTTTGCCACGACTTTGCAGCACTTTGCCACTCTTTTCAGTACTTTGCCACGACTTTGCCACAACTCTTCAGTACTTTGCCACACTTTTCAGTACTTTGCCACGATTTTTCAGTACATTGCCACTACTTTTCAGCACTTTGCCACAACTTTTCAGTACTTTGCCACACTTTTCAGTACTTTGCCACGACTTTGCAGCACTTTGCCACTCTTTTCAGAACTTTGCCACGACTTTGCCACAACTCTTCAGTACTTTGCCACACTTTTCAGTACTTTGCCACGACTTTTCAGTACTTTGCCACTACTTTTCAACACTTTGCCACAACTTTTCAGTACTTTGCCACACTTTTCAGCACTTTGCCACAACTTTTCAGTACTTTGCCACACTTTTCAGCACTTCGCCACTACTTTTCAGTACTTTGCCACACTTTTCAGCACTTTGCCACAACTTTTCAGTCCTTTGCCACACTTTTCAGCACTTTGCAACGACTTTGCAGCACTTTGCCACACTTTTCAGCACTTTGCCACAACTTTTCAGTACTTTGCCACACTTTTCAGTACTTTGCCACGACATTGCCACAACTCTTCAGTACTTTGCCACACTTTTCAGTACTTTGCCACGACTTTTCAGTACTTTGCCACTACTTTTCAACACTTTGCCACAAATTTTCAGTACTTTGCCACGACTTTGCAGCACTTTGCCACTCTTTTCAGTACTTTGCCACGACTTTGCCACAACTCTTCAGTACTTTGCCACACTTTTCAGTACCTTGCCACGACTTTTCAGTACTTTGCCACTACTTTTCAGCACTTTGCCACAACTTTTCAGTACTTTGCCACACTTTTCAGCACTTTGCCACACTTTTCAGTACTTTGCCACGACTTTGCCACTACTTTTCAGTAATTTGCCACACTTTTCAGTACTTTGCCACGACTTTTCAGTACTTTGCCACTACTTTTCAACACTTTGCCACAAATTTTCAGTACTTTGCCACGACTTTGCAGCACTTTGCCACTCTTTTCAGTACTTTGCCACGACTTTGCCACAACTCTTCAGTACTTTGCCACACTTTTCAGTACTTTGCCACGACTTTTCAGTACTTTGCCACTACTTTTCAGCACTTTGCCACAACTTTTCAGTACTTTGCCACACTTTTCAGCACGTTGCCACTACTTTTCAGTACTTTGCCACACTTTTCAGTACTTTGCCACGACTTTGCCACAACTTTTCAGTACTTTGCCACACTTTTCAGTACTTTGCCACGACTTTGCCACAACTTTTCAGTACTTTGCCACACTTTTCAGTACTTTGCCACGACTTTTCAGCACTTCGCCACTACTTTTCAGTACTTTGCCACACTTTTCAGTACTTTGCCACAACTTTTCAGTACTTTGCCACACTTTTCAGTACTTTGCCACGACTTTGCAGTACTTTGCCACGACTTTTCAGCTCTTCGCCACTACTTTTCAGTACTTTGCCACACTTTTCAGTACATTGCCACGACTTTGCCACAACTTTTCAGTACTTTGCCACACTTTTCAGCACTTCGCCACTACTTTTCAGTACTTTGCCACACTTTTCAGTACTTTGCCACAACTTTTCAGTACTTTGCAACACTTTTCAGTACTTTGCCACGACTTTGCAGCACTTTGCCACTCTTTTCAGTACTTTGCCACGAATTTGCCACAACTCTTCAGTACTTTGCCACACTTTTCAGTACTTTGCCACGACTTTTCAGCACTTTGCCACAACTTTTCAGTACTTTGCCACACTTTTCAGTACTTTGCCACGACTTTGCCACGACTTTTCAGCACTTTGCCACAACTTTTCAGTACTTTGCCACACTTTTCAGTACATTGCCACGACCTTTCAGCACTCGCCACAACATCTCAGTACTTTGCCACACTTTTCAGCACTTTGCCACGACTTTGCAGCACTTTGCCACACTTTTCAGCACTTTGCCACAACTTTTCAGTACTTTGCCACACTTTTCAGCACTTTGCCACAACTTTTCAGTACTTTGCCACACTTTTCAGTACTTTGCCACGACTTTGCAGCACTTTGCCACTCTTTTCAGTACTTTGCCACGACTTTGCCACAACTCTTCAGTACTTTGCCACACTTTTCAGTACTTTGCCACGACTTTTCAGTACATTGCCACTACTTTTCAGCACTTTGCCACAACTTTTCAGTACTTTGCCACACTTTTCAGTACTTTGCCACGACTTTGCAGCACTTTGCCACTCTTTTCAGAACTTTGCCACGACTTTGCCACAACTCTTCAGTACTTTGCCACACTTTTCAGTACTTTGCCACGACTTTTCAGTACTTTGCCACTACTTTTCAACACTTTGCCACAACTTTTCAGTACTTTGCCACACTTTTCAGCACTTTGCCACAACTGTTCAGTACTTTGCCACACTTTTCAGCACTTCGCCACTACTTTTCAGTACTTTGCCACACTTTTCAGCACTTTGCCACAACTTTTCAGTCCTTTGCCACACTTTTCAGCACTTTGCAACGACTTTGCAGCACTTTGCCACACTTTTCAGCACTTTGCCACAACTTTTCATCACTTTGCCACACTTTTCAGTACTTTGCCACGACTTTGCCACAACTCTTCAGTACTTTGCCACACTTTTCAGTACTTTGCCACGACTTTTCAGTACTTTGCCACTACATTTCAACACTTTGCCACAAATTTTCAGTACTTTGCCACGACTTTGCAGCACTTTGCCACTCTTTTCAGTACTTTGCCACGACTTTGCCACAACTCTTCAGTACTTTGCCACACTTTTCAGTACCTTGCCACGACTTTTCAGTACTTTGCCACTACTTTTCAGCACTTTGCCACAACTTTTCAGTACTTTGCCACACTTTTCAGCACTTTGCCACAACTTTTCAGTACTTTGCCACACTTTTCAGCACTTTGCCACTACTTTTCAGTACTTTGCCACACTTTTCAGTACTTTGCCACGACTTTTCAGCACTTCACCACAAAATTTCAGTACTTTGCCACACTTTTCATTACTTTGCCACGACTTTGCCACAACTTTTCAGTACTTTGCCACTCTTTTCAGTACTTTGCCACGACTTTGCCACAACTTTTCAGTACTTTGCCACAATTTTCAGTACTTTGCCACGACTTTTCAGCACTTCGCCACTACTTTTCAGTACTTTGCCACACTTTTCAGTACTTTGCCACAACTTTTCAGTACTTTGCCACACTTTTCAGTACTTTGCCACGACTTTGCAGCACTTTGCCACACTTTTCAGCACTTTGCCACAAGTTTTCAGTACTTTGCCACACTTTTCAGTACTTTGCCACGACTTTGCCACACTTGTCAGCACTTTGCCACAACTTTTCAGTCCTTTGCCACACTTTTCAGCACTTTGCCACGACTTTGCAGCACTTTGCCACACTTTTCAGCACTTTGCCCAAACTTTTCAGTACTTTGCCACACTTTTCAGTACTTTGCCACGACTTTGCAGCACTTTGCCACTCTTTTCAGTACTTTGCCACGACTTTGCCACAACTCTTCAGTACTTTGCCACACTTTTCAGTACTTTGCCACGACTTTTCAGTACTTTGCCACTATTTTTCAGCACTTTGCCACAACTTTTCAGTACTTTGCCACACTTTTCAGCACTTTGCCACTACTTTTCAGTACTTTGCCACACTTTTCAGTACTTTGCCACGACTTTGCCACAACTTTTCAGTACTTTGCCACACTTTTCAGTACTTTGCCACGACTTTTCAGTACTTTGCCACACTTTTCAGTACTTTGCCACGACTTTGCAGCACTTTGCCACTCTTTTCAGAACTTTGCCACGACTTTGCCACAACTCTTCACTACTTTGCCACACTTTTCAGTACTTTGCCACGACTTTTCAGTACTTTGCCACTACTTTTCAACACTTTGCCACAAATTTTCAGTAGTTTGCCACGACTTTGCAGCACTTTGCCACTCTTTTCAGTACTTTGCCACGACTTTGCCACAACTCTTCAGTACTTTGCCACACTTTTCAGTACTTTGCCACGACTTTTCAGTACTTTGCCACTACTTTTCAGCACTTTGCCACAACTTTTCAGTACTTTGCCACACTTTTCAGCACTTTGCCACACTTTTCAGCACTTTGCCACAACTTTTCAGTCCTTTGCCACACTTTTGAGCACTTTGCCACGACTTTGCAGCACTTTGCCACACTTTTCAGCACTTTGCCACAACTTTTCAGTACTTTGCCACACTTTTCAGTACTTTGCCACGACTTTGCCACAACTCTTCAGTACTTTGCCACACTTTTCAGTACTTTGCCACGACTTTTCAGTACTTTGCCACTACTTTTCAACACTTTGCCACAAATTTTCAGTACTTTGCCACGACTTTGCAGCACTTTGCCACTCTTTTCATTACTTTGCCACGACTTTGCCACAACTCTTCAGTACTTTGCCACACTTTTCAGTACTTTGCCACGACTTTTCAGTACTTTGCCACTACTTTTCAGCACTTTGCCACAACTTTTCAGTACTTTGCCACACTTTTCAGCACTTTGCCACAACTTTTCAGTACTTTGCCACACTTTTCAGCACTTTGCCACTACTTTTCAGTACTTTGCCACACTTTTCAGTACTTTGCCACGACTTTTCAGCACTTCGCCACAAAATTTCAGTACTTTGCCACACTTTTCATTACTTTGCCACGACTTTGCCACAACTTTTCAGTACTTTGCCACTCTTTTCAGTACTTTGCCACGACTTTGCCACAACTTTTCAGTACTTTGCCACAATTTTCAGTACTTTGCCACGACTTTTCAGCACTTCGCCACTACTTTTCAGTACTTTGCCACACTTTTCAGTACTTTGCCACAACTTTTCAGTACTTTGCCACTCTTTTCAGTACTTTGCCAAGACTTTGCAGCACTTTGCCACACTTTTCAGCACTTTGCCACAACTTTTCAGTACTTTGCCACACTTTTCAGTACTTTGCCACGACTTTGCAGCACTTTGCCACTCTTTTCAGAACTTTGCCACGACTTTGCCACAACTCTTCAGTACTTTGCCACACTTTTCAGTACTTTGCCACGACTTTTCAGTACTTTGCCACGACTTTTCAACACTTTGCCACAACTTTTCAATACTTTGCCACACTTTTCAGTACTTTGCCACGACTTTGCAGCACTTTGCCACTCTTTTCAGTACTTTGCCACGAATTTGCCACAACTCTTCAGTACTTTGCCACACTTTTCAGTACTTTGCCACGACTTTTCAGCACTTTGCCACAACTTTTCAGTACTTTGCCACACTTTTCAGTACTTTGCCACGACTTTGCCACGACTTTTCAGCACTTTGCCACAACTTTTCAGTACTTTGCCACACTTTTCAGTACATTGCCACGACTTTTCAGCACTCGCCACAACATCTCAGTACTTTGCCACACTTTTCAGCACTTTGCCACGACTTTGCAGCACTTTGCCACGACTTTGCAGCACTTTGCCACACTTTTCAGCACTTTGCCACGACTTTGCAGCACTTTGCCACTCTTTTCAGAACTTTGCCACGACTTTGCAACAACTCTTCATTACTTTGCCACACTTTTCAGTACTTTGCCACGACTTTTCAGTACTTTGCCACGACTTTTCAACACTTTGCCACAACTTTTCAGTACTTTGCCACGACATTGCAGCACTTTGCCACTCTTTTCAGTACTTTGCCACGACTTTGCCACAACTCTTCAGTACTTTGCCACACTTTTCAGTACTTTGCCACGACTTTTCAGTACTTTGCCACTACTTTTCAGCACTTTGCCACAACTTTTCAGTACTTTGCCACACTTTTCAGTACTTTGCCACTACTTTGCCACGACTTTTCAGCACTTTGCCACAACTTTTCAGTACTTTGCCACACTATTCAGTACTTTGCCACGACTTTTCAGTACTCGCCACAACTTTTCAGTACTTTGCCACACTTTTCAGCACTTTGCCAAAACTTTTCAGTACTTTGCCACACTTTTCAGTACTTTGCCACGACTTTGCAGCACTTTGCCACTCTTTTCAGTACTTTGCCACGACTTTGCCACAACTCTTCAGTACTTTGCCACACTTTTCAGTACTTTGCCACGACTTTTCAGTACATTGCCACTACTTTTCAGCACTTTGCCACAACTTTTCAGTACTTTGCCACACTTTTCAGTACTTTGCCACGACTTTGCAGCACTTTGCCACTCTTTTCAGAACTTTGCCACGACTTTGCCACAACTCTTCAGTACTTTGCCACACTTTTCAGTACTTTGCCACGACTTTTCAGTACTTTGCCACTACTTTTCAACACTTTGCCACAACTTTTCAGTACTTTGCCACACTTTTCAGCACTTTGCCACAACTTTTCAGTACTTTGCCACACTTTTCAGCACTTCGCCACTACTTTTCAGTACTTTGCCACACTTTTCAGCACTTTGCCACAACTTTTCAGTCCTTTGCCACACTTTTCAGCACTTTGCAACGACTTTGCAGCACTTTGCCACACTTTTCAGCACTTTGCCACAACTTTTCAGTACTTTGCCACTCTTTTCAGTACTTTGCCACGACTTTGCCACAACTCTTCAGTACTTTGCCACACTTTTCAGTACTTTGCCACGACTTTTCAGTACTTTGCCACGACTTTTCAGTACTTTGCCACTACTTTTCAACACTTTGCCACAAATTTTCAGTACTTTGCCACGACTTTGCAGCACTTTGCCACTCTTTTCAGTACTTTGCCACGACTTTGCCACAACTCTTCAGTACTTTGCCACACTTTTCAGTACTTTGCCACGACTTTTCAGTACTTTGCCACTACTTTTCAGCACTTTGCCACAACTTTTCAGTACTTTGCCACACTTTTCAGCACTTTGCCACTACTTTTCAGTACTTTGCCACACTTTTCAGTACTTTGCCACGACTTTGCCACAACTTTTCAGTACTTTGCCACACTTTTCAGTACTTTGCCACGACTTTGCCACAACTTTTCAGTACTTTGCCACACTTTTCAGTACTTTGCCACGACTTTTCAGCACTTCGCCACTACTTTTCAGTACTTTGCCACACTTTTCAGTACTTTGCCACAACTTTTCAGTACTTTGCCACACTTTTCAGTACTTTGCCACGACTTTGCAGTACTTTGCCACGACTTTTCAGCTCTTCGCCACTACTTTTCAGTACTTTGCCACACTTTTCAGTACATTGCCACGACTTTGCCACAACTTTTCAGTACTTTGCCACACTTTTCAGCACTTCGCCACTACTTTTCAGTACTTTGCCACACTTTTCAGTACTTTGCCACAACTTTTCAGTACTTTGCAACACTTTTCAGTACTTTGCCACGACTTTGCAGCACTTTGCCACTCTTTTCAGTACTTTGCCACGAATTTGCCACAACTCTTCAGTACTTTGCCACACTTTTCAGTACTTTGCCACGACTTTTCAGCACTTTGCCACAACTTTTCAGTACTTTGCCACACTTTTCAGTACTTTGCCACGACTTTGCCACGACTTTTCAGCACTTTGCCACAACTTTTCAGTACTTTGCCACACTTTTCAGTACATTGCCACGACTTTTCAGCACTCGCCACAACATCTCAGTACTTTGCCACACTTTTCAGCACTTTGCCACGACTTTGCAGCACTTTGCCACACTTTTCAGCACTTTGCCACAACTTTTCAGTACTTTGCCACACTTTTCAGCACTTTGCCACAACTTTTCAGTACTTTGCCACACTTTTCAGTACTTTGCCACGACTTTGCAGCACTTTGCCACTCTTTTCAGTACTTTGCCACGACTTTGCCACAACTCTTCAGTACTTTGCCACACTTTTCAGTACTTTGCCACGATTTTTCAGTACATTGCCACTACTTTTCAGCACTTTGCCACAACTTTTCAGTACTTTGCCACACTTTTCAGTACTTTGCCACGACTTTGCAGCACTTTGCCACTCTTTTCAGAACTTTGCCACGACTTTGCCACAACTCTTCAGTACTTTGCCACACTTTTCAGTACTTTGCCACGACTTTTCAGTACTTTGCCACTACTTTTCAACACTTTGCCACAACTTTTCAGTACTATGCCACACTTTTCAGCACTTTGCCACAACTTTTCAGTACTTTGCCACACTTTTAAGCACTTCGCCACTACTTTTCAGTACTTTGCCACACTTTTCAGCACTTTGCCACAACTTTTCAGTCCTTTGCCACACTTTTCAGCACTTTGCAACGACTTTGCAGCACTTTGCCACACTTTTCAGCACTTTGCCACAACTTTTCAGTACTTTGCCACACTTTTCAGTACTTTGCCACGACATTGCCACAACTCTTCAGTACTTTGCCACACTTTTCAGTACTTTGCCACGACTTTTCAGTACTTTGCCACTACTTTTCAACACTTTGCCACAAATTTTCAGTACTTTGCCACGACTTTGCAGCACTTTGCCACTCTTTTCAGTACTTTGCCACGACTTTGCCACAACTCTTCAGTACTTTGCCACACTTTTCAGTACCTTGCCACGACTTTTCAGTACTTTGCCACTACTTTTCAGCACTTTGCCACAACTTTTCAGTACTTTGCCACACTTTTCAGCACTTTGCCACACTTTTCAGTACTTTGCCACGACTTTGCCACTACTTTTCAGTAATTTGCCACACTTTTCAGTACTTTGCCACGACTTTTCAGTACTTTGCCACTACTTTTCAACACTTTGCCACAAATTTTCAGTACTTTGCCACGACTTTGCAGCACTTTGCCACTCTTTTCAGTACTTTGCCACGACTTTGCCACAACTCTTCAGTACTTTGCCACACTTTTCAGTACTTTGCCACGACTTTTCAGTACTTTGCCACTACTTTTCAGCACTTTGCCACAACTTTTCAGTACTTTGCCACACTTTTCAGCACTTTGCCACTACTTTTCAGTACTTTGCCACACTTTTCAGTACTTTGCCACGACTTTGCCACAACTTTTCAGTACTTTGCCACACTTTTCAGTACTTTGCCACGACTTTGCCACAACTTTTCAGTACTTTGCCACACTTTTCAGTACTTTGCCACGACTTTTCAGCACTTCGCCACTACTTTTCAGTACTTTGCCACACTTTTCAGTACTTTGCCACAACTTTTCAGTACTTTGCCACACTTTTAAGTACTTTGCCACGACTTTGCAGTACTTTGCCACGACTTTTCAGCTCTTCGCCACTACTTTTCAGTACTTTGCCACACTTTTCAGTACATTGCCACGACTTTGCCACAACTTTTCAGTACTTTGCCACACTTTTCAGCACTTCGCCACTACTTTTCAGTACTTTGCCACACTTTTCAGTACTTTGCCACAACTTTTCAGTACTTTGCAACACTTTTCAGTACTTTGCCACGACTTTGCAGCACTTTGCCACTCTTTTCAGTACTTTGCCACGAATTTGCCACAACTCTTCAGTACTTTGCCACACTTTTCAGTACTTTGCCACGACTTTTCAGCACTTTGCCACAACTTTTCAGTACTTTGCCACACTTTTCAGTACTTTGCCACGACTTTGCCACGACTTTTCAGCACTTTGCCACAACTTTTCAGTACTTTGCCACACTTTTCAGTACATTGCCACGACTTTTCAGCACTCGCCACAACATCTCAGTACTTTGCCACACTTTTCAGCACTTTGCCACGACTTTGCAGCACTTTGCCACACTTTTCAGCACTTTGCCACAACTTTTCAGTACTTTGCCACACTTTTCAGCACTTTGCCACAACTTTTCAGTACTTTGCCACACTTTTCAGTACTTTGCCACGACTTTGCAGCACTTTGCCACTCTTTTCAGTACTTTGCCACGACTTTGCCACAACTCTTCAGTACTTTGCCACACTTTTCAGTACTTTGCCACGACTTTTCAGTACATTGCCACTACTTTTCAGCACTTTGCCACAACTTTTCAGTACTTTGCCACACTTTTCAGTACTTTGCCACGACTTTGCAGCACTTTGCCACTCTTTTCAGAACTTTGCCACGACTTTGCCACAACTCTTCAGTACTTTGCCACACTTTTCAGTACTTTGCCACGACTTTTCAGTACTTTGCCACTACTTTTCAACACTTTGCCACAACTTTTCAGTACTTTGCCACACTTTTCAGCACTTTGCCACAACTTTTCAGTACTTTGCCACACTTTTCAGCACTTCGCCACTACTTTTCAGTACTTTGCCACACTTTTCAGCACTTTGCCACAACTTTTCAGTCCTTTGCCACACTTTTCAGCACTTTGCAACGACTTTGCAGCACTTTGCCACACTTTTCAGCACTTTGCCACAACTTTTCATCACTTTGCCACACTTTTCAGTACTTTGCCACGACTTTGCCACAACTCTTCAGTACTTTGCCACACTTTTCAGTACTTTGCCACGACTTTTCAGTACTTTGCCACTACTTTTCAACACTTTGCCACAAATTTTCAGTACTTTGCCACGACTTTGCAGCACTTTGCCACTCTTTTCAGTACTTTGCCACGACTTTGCCACAACTCTTCAGTACTTTGCCACACTTTTCAGTACCTTGCCACGACTTTTCAGTACTTTGCCACTACTTTTCAGCACTTTGCCACAACTTTTCAGTACTTTGCCACACTTTTCAGCACTTTGCCACAACTTTTCAGTACTTTGCCACACTTTTCAGCACTTTGCCACTACTTTTCAGTACTTTGCCACACTTTTCAGTACTTTGCCACGACTTTTCAGCACTTCACCACAAAATTTCAGTACTTTGCCACACTTTTCATTACTTTGCCACGACTTTGCCACAACTTTTCAGTACTTTGCCACTCTTTTCAGTACTTTGCCACGACTTTGCCACAACTTTTCAGTACTTTGCCACAATTTTCAGTACTTTGCCACGACTTTTCAGCACTTCGCCACTACTTTTCAGTACTTTGCCACACTTTTCAGTACTTTGCCACAACTTTTCAGTACTTTGCCACACTTTTCAGTACTTTGCCACGACTTTGCAGCACTTTGCCACACTTTTCAGCACTTTGCCACAAGTTTTCAGTACTTTGCCACACTTTTCAGTACTTTGCCACGACTTTGCCACACTTGTCAGCACTTTGCCACAACTTTTCAGTCCTTTGCCACACTTTTCAGCACTTTGCCACGACTTTGCAGCACTTTGCCTCACTTTTCAGCACTTTGCCCAAACTTTTCAGTACTTTGCCACACTTTTCAGTACTTTGCCACGACTTTGCAGCACTTTGCCACTCTTTTCAGTACTTTGCCACGACTTTGCCACAACTCTTCAGTACTTTGCCACACTTTTCAGTACTTTGCCACGACTTTTCAGTATTTGCCACTATTTTTCAGCACTTTGCCACAACTTTTCAGTACTTTGCCACACTTTTCAGCACTTTGCCACACTTTTCAGTACTTTGCCACACTTTTCAGTACTTTGCCACGACTTTGCCACAACTTTTCAGTACTTTGCCACACTTTTCAGTACTTTGCCACGACTTTTCAGTACTTTGCCACACTTTTCAGTACTTTGCCACGACTTTGCAGCACTTTGCCACTCTTTTCAGAACTTTGCCACGACTTTGCCACAACTCTTCACTACTTTGCCCCACTTTTCAGTACTTTGCCACGACTTTTCAGTACTTTGCCACTACTTTTCAACACTTTGCCACAAATTTTCAGTAGTTTGCCACGACTTTGCAGCACTTTGCCACTCTTTTCAGTACTTTGCCACGACTTTGCCACAACTCTTCAGTACTTTGCCACACTTTTCAGTACTTTGCCACGACTTTTCAGTACTTTGCCACTACTTTTCAGCACTTTGCCACAACTTTTCAGTACTTTGCCACACTTTTCAGCACTTTGCCACACTTTTCAGCACTTTGCCACAACTTTTCAGTCCTTTGCCACACTTTTGAGCACTTTGCCACGACTTTGCAGCACTTTGCCACACTTTTCAGCACTTTGCCACAACTTTTCAGTACTTTGCCACACTTTTCAGTACTTTGCCACGACTTTGCCACAACTCTTCAGTACTTTGCCACACTTTTCAGTACTTTGCCACGACTTTTCAGTACTTTGCCACTACTTTTCAACACTTTGCCACAAATTTTCAGTACTTTGCCACGACTTTGCAGCACTTTGCCACTCTTTTCAGTACTTTGCCACGACTTTGCCTCAACTCTTCAGTACTTTGCCACACTTTTCAGTACTTTGCCACGACTTTTCAGTACTTTGCCACTACTTTTCAGCACTTTGCCACAACTTTTCAGTACTTTGCCACACTTTTCAGCACTTTGCCACAACTTTTCAGTACTTTGCCACACTTTTCAGCACTTTGCCACTACTTTTCAGTACTTTGCCACACTTTTCAGTACTTTGCCACGACTTTTCAGCACTTCGCCACAAAATTTCAGTACTTTGCCACTCTTTTCAGTACTTTGCCACGACTTTGCCACAACTTTTCAGTACTTTGCCACAATTTTCAGTACTTTGCCACGACTTTTCAGCACTTCGCCACTACTTTTCAGTACTTTGCCACACTTTTCAGTACTTTGCCACAACTTTTCAGTACTTTGCCACTCTTTTCAGTACTTTGCCACGACTTTGCAGCACTTTGCCACACTTTTCAGCACTTTGCCACAACTTTTCAGTACTTTGCCACACTTTTCAGTACTTTGCCACGACTTTGCAGCACTTTGCCACTCTTTTCAGAACTTTGCCACGACTTTGCCACAACTCTTCAGTACTTTGCCACACTTTTCAGTACTTTGCCACGACTTTTCAGTACTTTGCCACGACTTTTCAACACTTTGCCACAACTTTTCAATACTTTGCCACACTTTTCAGTACTTTGCCACGACTTTGCAGCACTTTGCCACTCTTTTCAGTACTTTGCCACGAATTTGCCACAACTCTTCAGTACTTTGCCACACTTTTCAGTACTTTGCCACGACTTTTCAGCACTTTGCCACAACTTTTCAGTACTTTGCCACACTTTTCAGTACTTTGCCACGACTTTGCCACGACTTTTCAGCACTTTGCCACAACTTTTCAGTACTTTGCCACACTTTTCAGTACATTGCCACGACTTTTCAGCACTCGCCACAACATCTCAGTACTTTGCCACACTTTTCAGCACTTTGCCACGACTTTGCAGCACTTTGCCACGACTTTGCAGCACTTTGCCACACTTGTCAGCACTTTGCCACGACTTTGCAGCACTTTGCCACTCTTTTCAGAACTTTGCCACGACTTTGCAACAACTCTTCATTACTTTGCCACACTTTTCAGTACTTTGCCACGACTTTTCAGTACTTTGCCACGACTTTTCAACACTTTGCCACAACTTTTCAGTACTTTGCCACGACATTGCAGCACTTTGCCACTCTTTTCAGTACTTTGCCACGACTTTGCCACAACTCTTCAGTACTTTGCCACACTTTTCAGTACTTTGCCACGACTTTTCAGTACTTTGCCACTACTTTTCAGCACTTTGCCACAACTTTTCAGTACTTTGCCACACTTTTCAGTACTTTGCCACTACTTTGCCACGACTTTGCAGCACTTTGCCACGACTTTGCAGCACTTTGCCACACTTTTCAGCACTTTGCCACGACTTTGCAGCACTTTGCCACTCTTTTCAGAACTTTGCCACGACTTTGCAACAACTCTTCATTACTTTGCCACACTTTTCAGTACTTTGCCACGACTTTTCAGTACTTTGCCACGACTTTTCAACACTTTGCCACAACTTTTCAGTACTTTGCCACGACATTGCAGCACTTTGCCACTCTTTTCAGTACTTTGCCACGACTTTGCCACAACTCTTCAGTACTTTGCCACACTTTTCAGTACTTTGCCACGACTTTTCAGTACTTTGCCACGACTTTTCAGTACTTTGCCACGACTTTTCAACACTTTGCCACAACTTTTCAGTACTTTGCCACGACATTGCAGCACTTTGCCACTCTTTTCAGTACTTTGCCACGACTTTGCCACAACTCTTCAGTACTTTGCCACACTTTTCAGTACTTTGCCACGACTTTTCAGTACTTTGCCACTACTTTTCAGTACCTTGCCACGACTTTTCAGTACTTTGCCACAACTTTTCAGCACTTTGCCACAACTTTTCAGTACTTTGCCACACTTTTCAGCACTTTGCCACACTTTTCAGTACTTTGCCACGACTTTGCCACTACTTTTCAGTAATTTGCCACACTTTTCAGTACTTTGCCACGACTTTTCAGTACTTTGCCACTACTTTTCAACACTTTGCCACAAATTTTCAGTACTTTGCCACGACTTTGCAGCACTTTGCCACTCTTTTCAGTACTTTGCCACGACTTTGCCACAACTCTTCAGTACTTTGCCACACTTTTCAGTACTTTGCCACGACTTTTCAGTACTTTGCCACTACTTTTCAGCACTTTGCCACAACTTTTCAGTACTTTGCCACACTTTTCAGCACTTTGCCACTACTTTTCAGTACTTTGCCACACTTTTCAGTACTTTGCCACGACTTTGCCACAACTTTTCAGTACTTTGCCACACTTTTCAGTACTTTGCCACGACTTTGCCACAACTTTTCAGTACTTTGCCACACTTTTCAGTACTTTGCCACGACTTTTCAGCACTTCGCCACTACTTTTCAGTACTTTGCCACACTTTTCAGTACTTTGCCACAACTTTTCAGTACTTTGCCACACTTTTAAGTACTTTGCCACGACTTTGCAGTACTTTGCCACGACTTTTCAGCTCTTCGCCACTACTTTTCAGTACTTTGCCACACTTTTCAGTACATTGCCACGACTTTGCCACAACTTTTCAGTACTTTGCCACACTTTTCAGCACTTCGCCACTACTTTTCAGTACTTTGCCACACTTTTCAGTACTTTGCCACAACTTTTCAGTACTTTGCAACACTTTTCAGTACTTTGCCACGACTTTGCAGCACTTTGCCACTCTTTTCAGTACTTTGCCACGAATTTGCCACAACTCTTCAGTACTTTGCCACACTTTTCAGTACTTTGCCACGACTTTTCAGCACTTTGCCACAACTTTTCAGTACTTTGCCACACTTTTCAGTACTTTGCCACGACTTTGCCACGACTTTTCAGCACTTTGCCACAACTTTTCAGTACTTTGCCACACTTTTCAGTACATTGCCACGACTTTTCAGCACTCGCCACAACATCTCAGTACTTTGCCACACTTTTCAGCACTTTGCCACGACTTTGCAGCACTTTGCCACACTTTTCAGCACTTTGCCACAACTTTTCAGTACTTTGCCACACTTTTCAGCACTTTGCCACAACTTTTCAGTACTTTGCCACACTTTTCAGTACTTTGCCACGACTTTGCAGCACTTTGCCACTCTTTTCAGTACTTTGCCACGACTTTGCCACAACTCTTCACTACTTTGCCACACTTTTCAGTACTTTGCCACGACTTTTCAGTACATTGCCACTACTTTTCAGCACTTTGCCACAACTTTTCAGTACTTTGCCACACTTTTCAGTACTTTGCCACGACTTTGCAGCACTTTGCCACTCTTTTCAGAACTTTGCCACGACTTTGCCACAACTCTTCAGTACTTTGCCACACTTTTCAGTACTTTGCCACGACTTTTCAGTACTTTGCCACTACTTTTCAACACTTTGCCACAACTTTTCAGTACTTTGCCACACTTTTCAGCACTTTGCCACAACTTTTCAGTACTTTGCCACACTTTTCAGCACTTCGCCACTACTTTTCAGTACTTTGCCACACTTTTCAGCACTTTGCCACAACTTTTCAGTCCTTTGCCACACTTTTCAGCACTTTGCAACGACTTTGCAGCACTTTGCCACACTTTTCAGCACTTTGCCACAACTTTTCATCACTTTGCCACACTTTTCAGTACTTTGCCGCGACTTTGCCACAACTCTTCAGTACTTTGCCACACTTTTCAGTACTTTGCCACGACTTTTCAGTACTTTGCCACTACTTTTCAACACTTTGCCACAAATTTTCAGTACTTTGCCACGACTTTGCAGCACTTTGCCACTCTTTTCAGTACTTTGCCACGACTTTGCCACAACTCTTCAGTACTTTGCCACACTTTTCAGTACCTTGCCACGACTTTTCAGTACTTTGCCACTACTTTTCAGCACTTTGCCACAACTTTTCAGTACTTTGCCACACTTTTCAGCACTTTGCCACAACTTTTCAGTACTTTGCCACACTTTTCAGCACTTTGCCACTACTTTTCAGTACTTTGCCACACTTTTCAGTACTTTGCCACGACTTTTCAGCACTTCACCACAAAATTTCAGTACTTTGCCACACTTTTCATTACTTTGCCACGACTTTGCCACAACTTTTCAGTACTTTGCCACTCTTTTCAGTACTTTGCCACGACTTTGCCACAACTTTTCAGTACTTTGCCACAATTTTCAGTACTTTGCCACGACTTTTCAGCACTTCGCCACTACTTTTCAGTACTTTGCCACACTTTTCAGTACTTTGCCACAACTTTTCAGTACTTTGCCACACTTTTCAGTACTTTGCCACGACTTTGCAGCACTTTGCCACACTTTTCAGCACTTTGCCACAAGTTTTCAGTACTTTGCCACACTTTTCAGTACTTTGCCACGACTTTGCCACACTTGTCAGCACTTTGCCACAACTTTTCAGTCCTTTGCCACACTTTTCAGCACTTTGCCACGACTTTGCAGCACTTTGCCTCACTTTTCAGCACTTTGCCCAAACTTTTCAGTACTTTGCCACACTTTTCAGCACTTTGCCACGACTTTGCAGCACTTTGCCACTCTTTTCAGTACTTTGCCACGACTTTGCCACAACTCTTCAGTACTTTGCCACACTTTTCAGTACTTTGCCACGACTTTTCAGTACTTTGCCACTATTTTTCAGCACTTTGCCACAACTTTTCAGTACTTTGCCACACTTTTCAGCACTTTGCCACACTTTTCAGTACTTTGCCACACTTTTCAGTACTTTGCCACGACTTTGCCACAACTTTTCAGTACTTTGCCACACTTTTCAGTACTTTGCCACGACTTTTCAGTACTTTGCCACACTTTTCAGTACTTTGCCACGACTTTGCAGCACTTTGCCACTCTTTTCAGAACTTTGCCACGACTTTGCCACAACTCTTCACTACTTTGCCACACTTTTCAGTACTTTGCCACGACTTTTCAGTACTTTGCCACTACTTTTCAACACTTTGCCACAAATTTTCAGTAGTTTGCCACGACTTTGCAGCACTTTGCCACTCTTTTCAGTACTTTGCCACGACTTTGCCACAACTCTTCAGTACTTTGCCACACTTTTCAGTACTTTGCCACGACTTTTCAGTACTTTGCCACTACTTTTCAGCACTTTGCCACAACTTTTCAGTACTTTGCCACACTTTTCAGCACTTTGCCACACTTTTCAGCACTTTGCCACAACTTTTCAGTCCTTTGCCACACTTTTGAGCACTTTGCCACGACTTTGCAGCACTTTGCCACACTTTTCAGCACTTTGCCACAACTTTTCAGTACTTTGCCACACTTTTCAGTACTTTGCCACGACTTTGCCACAACTCTTCAGTACTTTGCCACACTTTTCAGTACTTTGCCACGACTTTTCAGTACTTTGCCACTACTTTTCAACACTTTGCCACAAATTTTCAGTACTTTGCCACGACTTTGCAGCACTTTGCCACTCTTTTCAGTACTTTGCCACGACTTTGCCACAACTCTTCAGTACTTTGCCACACTTTTCAGTACTTTGCCACGACTTTTCAGTACTTTGCCACTACTTTTCAGCACTTTGCCACAACTTTTTAGTACTTTGCCACACTTTTCAGCACTTTGCCACAACTTTTCAGTACTTTGCCACACTTTTCAGCACTTTGCCACTACTTTTCAGTACTTTGCCACACTTTTCAGTACTTTGCCACGACTTTTCAGCACTTCGCCACAAAATTTCAGTACTTTGCCACTCTTTTCAGTACTTTGCCACGACTTTGCCACAACTTTTCAGTACTTTGCCACAATTTTCAGTACTTTGCCACGACTTTTCAGCACTTCGCCACTACTTTTCAGTACTTTGCCACACTTTTCAGTACTTTGCCACAACTTTTCAGTACTTTGCCACTCTTTTCAGTACTTTGCCACGACTTTGCAGCACTTTGCCACACTTTTCAGCACTTTGCCACAACTTTTCAGTACTTTGCCACACTTTTCAGTACTTTGCCACGACTTTGCAGCACTTTGCCACTCTTTTCAGAACTTTGCCTCGACTTTGCCACAACTCTTCAGTACTTTGCCACACTTTTCAGTACTTTGCCACGACTTTTCAGTACTTTGCCACGACTTTTCAACACTTTGCCACAACTTTTCAATACTTTGCCACACTTTTCAGTACTTTGCCACGACTTTGCAGCACTTTGCCACTCTTTTCAGTACTTTGCCACGAATTTGCCACAACTCTTCAGTACTTTGCCACACTTTTCAGTACTTTGCCACGACTTTTCAGCACTTTGCCACAACTTTTCAGTACTTTGCCACACTTTTCAGTACTTTGCCACGACTTTGCCACGACTTTTCAGCACTTTGCCACAACTTTTCAGTACTTTGCCACACTTTTCAGTACATTGCCACGACTTTTCAGCACTCGCCACAACATCTCAGTACTTTGCCACACTTTTCAGCACTTTGCCACGACTTTGCAGCACTTTGCCACGACTTTGCAGCACTTTGCCACACTTTTCAGCACTTTGCCACGACTTTGCAGCACTTTGCCACTCTTTTCAGAACTTTGCCACGACTTTGCAACAACTCTTCATTACTTTGCCACACTTTTCAGTACTTTGCCACGACTTTTCAGTACTTTGCACGACTTTTCAACACTTTGCCACAACTTTTCAGTACTTTGCCACGACATTGCAGCACTTTGCCACTCTTTTCAGTACTTTGCCACGACTTTGCCACAACTCTTCAGTACTTTGCCACACTTTTCAGTACTTTGCCACGACTTTTCAGTACTTTGCCACTACTTTTCAGCACTTTGCCACAACTTTTCAGTACTTTGCCACACTTTTCAGTACTTTGCCACTACTTTGCCACGACTTTTCAGCACCCTGCCACGACTTTGCAGCACTTTGCCACACTTTTCAGCACTTTGCCACAACTTTTCAGTACTTTGCCACACTTTTCAGTACTTTGCCACAACTTTGCAGCACTTTGCCACTCTTTTCAGAACTTTGCCACGACTTTGCCACAACTCTTCAGTACTTTGCCACACTTTTCAGTACTTTGCCACGACTTTTCAGTACTTTGCCACTACTTTTCAACACTTTGCCACAACTTTTCAGTACTTTGCCACGACTTTGCAGCACTTTGCCACTCTTTTCAGTACTTTGCCACGACTTTGCCACAACTCTTCAGTACTTTGCCACACTTTTCAGGACTTTGCCACGACTTTTCAGTACTTTGCCACTACTTTTCAGCACTTTGCCACAACTTTTCAGTACTTTGCCACACTTTTCAGCACTTTGCCACAACTTTTCAGTACTTTGCCACACTTTTCAGCACTTTGCCACTACTTTTCAGTACTTTGCCACACTTCTCAGTACTTTGCCACGACTTTTCAGCACTTCGCCACAAAATTTCAGTACTTTGCCACACTTTTCAGTACTTTGCCACGACTTTGCCACAACTTTTCAGTACTTTGCCACACTTTTCAGTACTTTGCCACGACTTTGCCACAACTTTTCAGTACTTTGCCACACTTTTCAGTACTTTGCCACGACTTTTCAGCACTTCGCCACTACTTTTCAGTACTTTGCCACACTTTTCAGCACTTTGCCACAACTTTTCAGTACTTTGCCACTACTTTTCAACACTTTGCCACAACTTTTCAGTACTTTGCCACGACTTTGCAGCACTTTGCCCTCTTTTCAGTACTTTGCCACCACTTTGCCACAACTCTTCAGTACTTTGCCACACTTTTCAGTACTTTGCCACGACTTTTCAGTACTTTGCCACTACTTTTCAGCACTTTAACAACTTTTCAGTACTTTGCCACACTTTTCAGCACTTTGCCACAACTTTTCAGTACTTTGCCACACTTTTCAGCACTTCGCCACTACTTTTCAGTACTTTGCCACACTTTTCAGCACTTTGCCACAACTTTTCAGTCCTTTGCCACACTTTTCAGCACTGTGCCACGACTTTGCAGCACATTGCCACACTTTTCAGCACTTTGCCACAACTTTTCAGTCCTTTGCCACACTTTTGAGCACTTTGCCACGACTTTGCAGCACTTTGCCACACTTTTCAGCACTTTGCAACAACTTTTCAGTACTTTGCCACACTTTTCAGTACTTTGCCACGACTTTGCCACAACTCTTCAGTACTTTGCCACAATTTTTAGTACTTTGCCATGACTTTTCAGTACTTTGCCACTACTTTTCAACACTTTGCCACACATTTTCAGTACTTTGCCACGACTTTGCAGCACTTTGCCACTCTTTTCAGTACTTTGCCACGACTTTGCCACAACTCTTCAGTACTTTGCCACACTTTTCAGTACTTTGCCACGACTTTTCAGTACTTTGCCACTACTTTTCAGCACTTTGCCACAACTTTTCAGTACTTTGCCACACTTTTCAGCACTTTGCCACAACTTTTCAGTACTTTGCCACACTTTTCAGCACTTTGCCACTACTTTTCAGTACTTTGCCACACTTTTCAGTACTTTGCCACGACTTTTCAGCACTTCGCCACAAAATTTCAGTACTTTGCCACACTTTTCATTACTTTGCCACGACTTTGCCACAACTTTTCAGTACTTTGCCACTCTTTTCAGTACTTTGCCACGACTTTGCCACAACTTTTCAGTACTTTGCCACAATTTTCAGTACTTTGCCACGACTTTTCAGCACTTCGCCACTACTTTTCAGTACTTTGCCACACTTTTCAGTACTTTGCCACAACTTTTCAGTACTTTGCCACACTTTTCAGTACTTTGCCACGACTTTGCAGCACTTTGCCACACTTTTCAGCACTTTGCCACAACTTTTCAGTACTTTGCCACACTTTTCAGTACTTTGCCACGACTTTGCCACACTTGTCAGCACTTTGCCACAACTTTTCAGTCCTTTGCCACACTTTTCAGCACTTTGCCACGACTTTGCAGCACTTTGCCACACTTTTCAGCACTTTGCCCAAACTTTTCAGTACTTTGCCACACTTTTCAGTACTTTGCCACGACTTTGCAGCACTTTGCCACTCTTTTCAGTACTTTGCCACGACTTTGCCACAACTCTTCAGTACTTTGCCACACTTTTCAGTACTTTGCCACGACTTTTCAGTACTTTGCCACTACTTTTCAGCACTTTGCCACATCTTTTCAGTACTTTGCCACACTTTTCAGCACTTTGCCACTACTTTTCAGTACTTTGCCACACTTTTCAGTACTTTGCCACGACTTTGCCACAACTTTTCAGTACTTTGCCACACTTTTCAGTACTTTGCCACGACTTTGCAGCACTTTGCCACTCTTTTCAGTACTTTGCCACGACTTTGCCACAACTCTTCAGTACTTTGCCACACTTTTCAGTACTTTGCCACAACTTTTCAGTCCTTTGCCACACTTTTCAGCACTGTGCCACGACTTTGCAGCACTTTGCCACACTTTTCAGCACTTTGCCACAACTTTTCAGTCCTTTGCCACACTTTTGAGCACTTTGCCACGACTTTGCAGCACTTTGCCACACTTTTCAGCACTTTGCAACAACTTTTCAGTACTTTGCCACACTTTTCAGTACTTTGCCACGACTTTGCCACAACTCTTCAGTACTTTGCCACAATTTTCAGTACTTTGCCATGACTTTTCAGTACTTTGCCTCTACTTTTCAACACTTTGCCACACATTTTCAGTACTTTGCCACGACTTTGCAGCACTTTGCCACTCTTTTCAGTACTTTGCCACGACTTTGCCACAACTCTTCAGTACTTTGCCACACTTTTCAGTACTTTGCCACGACTTTTCAGTACTTTGCCACTACTTTTCAGCACTTTGCCACAACTTTTCAGTACTTTGCCACACTTTTCAGCACTTTGCCACAACTTTTCAGTACTTTGCCACACTTTTCAGCACTTTGCCACTACTTTTCAGTACTTTGCCACACTTTTCAGTACTTTGCCACGACTTTTCAGCACTTCGCCACAAAATTTCAGTACTTTGCCACACTTTTCATTACTTTGCCACGACTTTGCCACAACTTTTCAGTACTTTGCCACTACTTTTCAGCACTTTGCCACAACTTTTCAGTACTTTGCCACACTTTTCAGCACTTTGCCACAACTCTTCAGTACTTTGCCACACTTTTCAGTACTTTGCCACGACTTTTCAGTACTTTGCCACTACTTTTCAGCACTTTGCCACAACTTTTCAGTACTTTGCCACACTTTTCAGTACTTTGCCACTACTTTGCCACGACTTTTCAGCACCCTGCCACGACTTTGCAGCACTTTGCCACACTTTTCAGCACTTTGCCACAACTTTTCAGTACTTTGCCACACTTTTCAGTACTTTGCCACAACTTTGCAGCACTTTGCCACTCTTTTCAGAACTTTGCCACGACTTTGCCACAACTCTTCAGTACTTTGCCACACTTTTCAGTACTTTGCCACGACTTTTCAGTACTTTGCCACTACTTTTCAACACTTTGCCACAACTTTTCAGTACTTTGCCACGACTTTGCAGCACTTTGCCACTCTTTTCAGTACTTTGCCACGACTTTGCCACAACTCTTCAGTACTTTGCCACACTTTTCAGGACTTTGCCACGACTTTTCAGTACTTTGCCACTACTTTTCAGCACTTTGCCACAACTTTTCAGTACTTTGCCACACTTTTCAGCACTTTGCCACAACTTTTCAGTACTTTGCCACACTTTTCAGCACTTTGCCACTACTTTTCAGTACTTTGCCACACTTCTCAGTACTTTGCCACGACTTTTCAGCACTTCGCCACAAAATTTCAGTACTTTGCCACACTTTTCAGTACTTTGCCACGACTTTGCCACAACTTTTCAGTACTTTGCCACACTTTTCAGTACTTTGCCACGACTTTGCCACAACTTTTCAGTACTTTGCCACACTTTTCAGTACTTTGCCACGACTTTTCAGCACTTCGCCACTACTTTTCAGTACTTTGCCACACTTTTCAGCACTTTGCCACAACTTTTCAGTACTTTGCCACTACTTTTCAACACTTTGCCACAACTTTTCAGTACTTTGCCACGACTTTGCAGCACTTTGCCCTCTTTTCAGTACTTTGCCACCACTTTGCCACAACTCTTCAGTACTTTGCCACACTTTTCAGTACTTTGCCACTACTTTTCAGCACTTTAACAACTTTTCAGTACTTTGCCACACTTTTCAGCACTTTGCCACAACTTTTCAGTACTTTGCCACACTTTTCAGCACTTCGCCACTACTTTTCAGTACTTTGCCACACTTTTCAGCACTTTGCCACAACTTTTCAGTCCTTTGCCACACTTTTCAGCACTGTGCCACGACTTTGCAGCACTTTGCCACACTTTTCAGCACTTTGCCACAACTTTTCAGTCCTTTGCCACACTTTTGAGCACTTTGCCACGACTTTGCAGCACTTTGCCACACTTTTCAGCACTTTGCAACAACTTTTCAGTACTTTGCCACACTTTTCAGTACTTTGCCACGACTTTGCCACAACTCTTCAGTACTTTGCCACAATTTTTAGTACTTTGCCATGACTTTTCAGTACTTTGCCACTACTTTTCAACACTTTGCCACACATTTTCAGTACTTTGCCACGACTTTGCAGCACTTTGCCACTCTTTTCAGTACTTTGCCACGACTTTGCCACAACTCTTCAGTACTTTGCCACACTTTTCAGTACTTTGCCACGACTTTTCAGTACTTTGCCACTACTTTTCAGCACTTTGCCACAACTTTTCAGTACTTTGCCACACTTTTCAGCACTTTGCCACAACTTTTCAGTACTTTGCCACACTTTTCAGCACTTTGCCACTACTTTTCAGTACTTTGCCACACTTTTCAGTACTTTGCCACGACTTTTCAGCACTTCGCCACAAAATTTCAGTACTTTGCCACACTTTTCATTACTTTGCCACGACTTTGCCACAACTTTTCAGTACTTTGCCACTCTTTTCAGTACTTTGCCACGACTTTGCCACAACTTTTCAGTACTTTGCCACAATTTTCAGTACTTTGCCACGACTTTTCAGCACTTCGCCACTACTTTTCAGTACTTTGCCACACTTTTCAGTACTTTGCCACAACTTTTCAGTACTTTGCCACACTTTTCAGTACTTTGCCACGACTTTGCAGCACTTTGCCACACTTTTCAGCACTTTGCCACAACTTTTCAGTACTTTGCCACACTTTTCAGTACTTTGCCACGACTTTGCCACACTTGTCAGCACTTTGCCACAACTTTTCAGTCCTTTGCCACACTTTTCAGCACTTTGCCACGACTTTGCAGCACTTTGCCACACTTTTCAGCACTTTGCCCAAACTTTTCAGTACTTTGCCACACTTTTCAGTACTTTGCCACGACTTTGCAGCACTTTCCCACTCTTTTCAGTACTTTGCCACGACTTTGCCACAACTCTTCAGTACTTTGCCACACTTTTCAGTACTTTGCCACGACTTTTCAGTACTTTGCCACTACTTTTCAGCACTTTGCCACATCTTTTCAGTACTTTGCCACACTTTTCAGCACTTTGCCACTACTTTTCAGTACTTTGCCACACTTTTCAGTACTTTGCCACGACTTTGCCACAACTTTTCAGTACTTTGCCACACTTTTCAGTACTTTGCCACGACTTTGCAGCACTTTGCCACTCTTTTCAGTACTTTGCCACGACTTTGCCACAACTCTTCAGTACTTTGCCACACTTTTCAGTACTTTGCCACAACTTTTCAGTCCTTTGCCACACTTTTCAGCACTGTGCCACGACTTTGCAGCACTTTGCCACACTTTTCAGCACTTTGCCACAACTTTTCAGTCCTTTGCCACACTTTTGAGCACTTTGCCACGACTTTGCAGCACTTTGCCACACTTTTCAGCACTTTGCAACAACTTTTCAGTACTTTGCCACACTTTTTAGTACTTTGCCACGACTTTGCCACAACTCTTCAGTACTTTGCCACAATTTTCAGTACTTTGCCATGACTTTTCAGTACTTTGCCTCTACTTTTCAACACTTTGCCACACATTTTCAGTACTTTGCCACGACTTTGCAGCACTTTGCCACTCTTTTCAGTACTTTGCCACGACTTTGCCACAACTCTTCAGTACTTTGCCACACTTTTCAGTACTTTGCCACGACTTTTCAGAACTTTGCCACTACTTTTCAGCACTTTGCCACAACTTTTCAGTACTTTGCCACACTTTTCAGCACTTTGCCACAACTTTTCAGTACTTTGCCACACTTTTCAGCACTTTGCCACTACTTTTCAGTACTTTGCCACACTTTTCAGTACTTTGCCACGACTGTTCAGCACTTCGCCACAAAATTTCAGTACTTTGCCACACTTTTCATTACTTTGCCACGACTTTGCCACAACTTTTCAGTACTTTGCCACTCTTTTCAGTACTTTGCCACGACTTTGCCACAACTTTTCAGTACTTTGCCACAATTTTCAGTACTTTGCCACGACTTTTCAGCACTTCGCCACTACTTTTCAGTACTTTGCCACACTTTTCAGTACTTTGCCACAACTTTTCAGTACTTTGCCACACTTTTCAGTACTTTGCCACGACTTTGCAGCACTTTGCCACACTTTTCAGCACTTTGCCACAACTTTTCAGTACTTTGCCACACTTTTCAGTACTTTGCCACGACTTTGCCACACTTGTCAGCACTTTGCCACAACTTTTCAGTCCTTTGCCACACTTTTCAGCACTTTGCCACGACTTTGCAGCACTTTGCCACACTTTTCAGCACTTTGCCCAAACTTTTCAGTACTTTGCCACACTTTTCAGTACTTTGCCACGACTTTGCAGCACTTTGCCACTCTTTTCAGTACTTTGCCACGACTTTGCCACAACTCTTCAGTACTTTGCCACACTTTTCAGTACTTTGCCACGAATTTTCAGTACTTTGCCACTACTTTTCAGCACTTTGCCACATCTTTTCAGTACTTTGCCACACTTTTCAGCACTTTGCCACTACTTTTCAGTACTTTGCCACACTTTTCAGTACTTTGCCACGACTTTGCCACAACTTTTCAGTACTTTGCCACACTTTTCAGTACTTTGCCACGACTTTGCCACAACTTTTCAGTACTTTGCCACACTTTTCAGTACTTTGCCACGACTTTTCAGCACTTCGCCACTACTTTTCAGTACTTTGCCACACTTTTCAGTACTTTGCCACAACTTTTCAGTACTTTGCCACACTTTTCAGTACTTTGCCACGACTTTGCAGTACTTTGCCACGACTTTTCAGCTCTTCGCCACTACTTTTCAGTACTTTGCCACACTTTTCAGTACATTGCCACGACTTTGCCACTTTTCAGTACTTTGCCACACTTTTCAGCACTTCGCCACTACTTTTCAGTACTTTGCCACACTTTTCAGTCCTTTGCCACAACTTTTCAGTACTTTGCAACACTTTTCAGTACTTTGCCACGAATTTGCCACAACTCTTCAGTACTTTGCCACACTTTTCAGTACTTTGCCACGACTTTTCAGCACTTTGCCACAACTTTTCAGTACTTTGCCACACTTTTCAGTACTTTGCCACACTTTGCCACGACTTTTCAGCACTTTGCCACAACTTTTCAGTACTTTGCCACATTTTCAGTACATTGCCACGACTTTTCAGCACTCGCCACAACATCTCAGTACTTTGCCACACTTTTCAGCACTTTGCCACGACTTTGCAGCACTTTGCCACACTTTTCAGCACTTTGCCACAACTTTTCAGTACTTTGCCACACTTTTCAGCACTTTGCCACAACTTTTCAGTACTTTGCCACACTTTTCAGTACTTTGCCACGACTTTGCAGCACTTTGCCACTCTTTTCAGTACTTTGCCACGACTTTGCCACAACTCTTCAGTACTTTGCCACACTTTTCAGTACTTTGCCACGACTTTTCAGTACATTGCCACTACTTTTCAGCACTTTGCCACAACTTTTCAGTACTTTGCCACACTTTTCAGTACTTTGCCACGACTTTGCAGCACTTTGCCACTCTTTTCAGAACTTTGCCACGACTTTGCCACAACTCTTCAGTACTTTGCCACACTTTTCAGTACTTTGCCACGACTTTTCAGTACTTTGCCACTACTTTTGAACACTTTGCCACAACTTTTCAGTACTTTGCCACACTTTTCAGCACTTTGCCACAACTTTTCAGTACTTTGCCACACTTTTCAGCACTTCGCCACTACTTTTCAGTACTTTGCCACACTTTTCAGCACTTTGCCACAACTTTTCAGTCCTTTGCCACACTTTTCAGTACTTTGCCACGACTTTGCCACAACTCTTCAGTACTTTGCCACACTTTTCAGTACTTTGCCACGACTTTTCAGTACTTTGCCACTACTTTTCAACACTTTGCCACAAATTTTCAGTACTTTGCCACGACTTTGCAGCACTTTGCCACTCTTTTCAGTACTTTGCCACGACTTTGCCACAACTCTTCAGTACTTTGCCACACTTTTCAGTACCTTGCCACGACTTTTCAGTACTTTGCCACTACTTTTCAGCACTTTGCCACAACTTTTCAGTACTTTGCCACACTTTTCAGCACTTTGCCACAACTTTTCAGTACTTTGCCACACTTTTCAGCACTTTGCCACTACTTTTCAGTACTTTGCCACACTTTTCAGTACTTTGCCACGACTTTTCAGCACTTCGCCACAAAATTTCAGTACTTTGCCACACTTTTCATTACTTTGCCACGACTTTGCCACAACTTTTCAGTACTTTGCCACTCTTTTCAGTACTTTGCCACGACTTTGCCACAACTTTTCAGTACTTTGCCACAATTTTCAGTACTTTGCCACGACTTTTCAGCACTTCGCCACTACTTTTCAGTACTTTGCCACACTTTTCAGTACTTTGCCACAACTTTTCAGTACTTTGCCACACTTTTCAGTACTTTGCCACGACTTTGCAGCACTTAGCCACACTTTTCAGCACTTTGCCACAACTTTTCAGTACTTTGCCACACTTTTCAGTACTTTGCCACGACTTTCACACACTTGTCAGCACTTTGCCACAACTTTTCAGTCCTTTGCCACACTTTTCAGCACTTTGCCACGACTTTGCAGCACTTTGCCACACTTTTCAGCACTTTGCCCAAACTTTTCAGTACTTTGTCACACTTTTCAGTACTTTGCCACGACTTTGCAGCACTTTGCCACTCTTTTCAGTACTTTGCCACGACTTTGCCACAACTCTTCAGTACTTTGCCACACTTTTCAGTACTTTGCCACGACTTTTCAGTACTTTGCCACTATTTTTCAGCACTTTGCCACAACTTTTCAGTACTTTGCCACATTTTTCAGCACTTTGCCACTACTTTTCAGTACTTTGCCACACTTTTCAGTACTTTGCCACGACTTTGCCACAACTTTTCAGTACTTTGCCACACTTTTCAGTACTTTGCCACGACTTTTCAGTACTTTGCCACTACTTTTCAGCACTTTGCCACAACTTTTCAGTACTTTGCCACACTTTTCAGCACTTTGCCACAACTTTTCAGTACTTTGCCACTACTTTTCAGCACTTTGCCACAACTTTTCAGTACTTTGCCACACTTTTCAGTACTTTGCCACGACTTTGCAGCACTTTGCCACTCTTTTCAGAACTTTGCCACGACTTTGCCACAACTCTTCAGTACTTTGCCACACTTTTCAGTACTTTGCCACGACTTTTCAGTACTTTGCCACTACTTTTCAACACTTTGCCACAACTTTTCAGTACTTTGCCACACTTTTCAGCACTTTGCCACAACTTTTCAGTACTTTGCCACACTTTTCAGCACTTCGCCACTACTTTTCAGTACTTTGCCACACTTTTCAGCACTTTGCCACAACTTTTCAGTCCTTTGCCACACTTTTCAGTACTTTGCCACGACTTTGCCACAACTCTTCAGTACTTTGCCACACTTTTCAGTACTTTGCCACGACTTTTCAGTACTTTGCCACTACTTTTCAACACTTTGCCACAAATTTTCAGTACTTTGCCACGACTTTGCAGCACTTTGCCACTCTTTTCAGTACTTTGCCACGACTTTGCCACAACTCTTCAGTACTTTGCCACACTTTTCAGTACCTTGCCACGACTTTTCAGTACTTTGCCACTACTTTTCAGCACTTTGCCACAACTTTTCAGTACTTTGCCACACTTTTCAGCACTTTGCCACAACTTTTCAGTACTTTGCACAATTTTCAGCACTTTGCCACTACTTTTCAGTACTTTGCCACACTTTTCAGTACTTTGCCACGACTTTTCAGCACTTCGCCACAAAATTTCAGTACTTTGCCACACTTTTCATTACTTTGCCACGACTTTGCCACAACTTTTCAGTACTTTGCCACTCTTTTCAGTACTTTGCCACGACTTTGCCACAACTTTTCAGTACTTTGCCACAATTTTCAGTACTTTGCCACGACTTTTCAGCACTTCGCCACTACTTTTCAGTACTTTGCCACACTTTTCAGTACTTTGCCACAACTTTTCAGTACTTTGCCACACTTTTCAGTACTTTGCCACGACTTTGCAGCACTTAGCCACACTTTTCAGCACTTTGCCACAACTTTTCAGTACTTTGCCACACTTTTCAGTACTTTGCCACGACTTTCACACACTTGTCAGCACTTTGCCACAACTTTTCAGTCCTTTGCCACACTTTTCAGCACTTTGCCACGACTTTGCAGCACTTTGCCACACTTTTCAGCACTTTGCCCAAACTTTTCAGTACTTTGTCACACTTTTCAGTACTTTGCCACGACTTTGCAGCACTTTGCCACTCTTTTCAGTACTTTGCCACGACTTTGCCACAACTCTTCAGTACTTTGCCACACTTTTCAGTACTTTGCCACGACTTTTCAGTACTTTGCCACTATTTTTCAGCACTTTGCCACAACTTTTCAGTACTTTGCCACATTTTTCAGCACTTTGCCACTACTTTTCAGTACTTTGCCACACTTTTCAGTACTTTGCCACGACTTTGCCACAACTTTTCAGTACTTTGCCACACTTTTCAGTACTTTGCCACGACTTTTCAGTACTTTGCCACACTTTTCAGTACTTTGCCACGACTTTGCAGCACTTTGCCACTCTTTTCAGAACTTTGCCACGACTTTGCCACAACTCTTCACTACTTTGCCACACTTTTCAGTACTTTGCCACGACTTTTCAGTACTTTGCCTCTACTTTTCAACACTTTGCCACAAATTTTCAGTAGTTTGCCACGACTTTGCAGCACTTTGCCACTCTTTTCAGTACTTTGCCACGACTTTGCCACAACTCTTCAGTACTTTGCCACACTTTTCAGTACTTTGCCATGACTTTTCAGTACTTTGCCACTACTTTTCAGCACTTTGCCACAACTTTTCAGTACTTTGCCACACTTTTCAGCACTTTGCCACACTTTTCAGCACTTTGCCACAACTTTTCAGTCCTTTGCCACACTTTTGAGCACTTTGCCACGACTTTGCAGCACTTTGCCACACTTTTCAGCACTTTGCCACAACTTTTCAGTACTTTGCCACACTTTTCAGTACTTTGCCACGACTTTTCAGTACTTTGCCACTACTTTTCAACACTTTGCCACAAATTTTCAGTACTTTGCCACGACTTTGCAGCACTTTGCCACTCTTTTCAGTACTTTGCCACGACTTTGCCACAACTCTTCAGTACTTTGCCACACTTTTCAGTACTTTGCCACGACTTTTCAGTACTTTGCCACTACTTTTCAGCACTTTGCCACAACTTTTCAGTACTTTGCCACACTTTTCAGCACTTTGCCACAACTTTTCAGTACTTTGCCACACTTTTCAGCACTTTGCCACTACTTTTCAGTACTTTGCCACACTTTTCAGTACTTTGCCACGACTTTTCAGCACTTCGCCACAAAATTTCAGTACTTTGCCACACTTTTCATTACTTTGCCACGACTTTGCCACAACTTTTCAGTACTTTGCCACTCTTTTCAGTACTTTGCCACGACTTTGCCACAACTTTTCAGTACTTTGCCACAATTTTCAGTACTTTGCCACGACTTTTCAGCACTTCGCCACTACTTTTCAGTACTTTG
Organism: Saccoglossus kowalevskii; assembly: GCF_978046115.1. Lineage (NCBI taxonomy): Eukaryota > Metazoa > Hemichordata > Enteropneusta > Harrimaniidae > Saccoglossus > Saccoglossus kowalevskii. The sequence continues at coordinate 175,051 of NW_028188642.1, forward strand.
CCACACTTTTCAGTACTTTGCCACAACTTTTCAGTACTTTGCCACACTTTTCAGTACTTTGCCACGACTTTGCAGTACTTTGCCACGACTTTTCAGCTCTTCGCCACTACTTTTCAGTACTTTGCCACACTTTTCAGTACATTGCCACGACTTTGCCACAACTTTTCAGTACTTTGCCACACTTTTCAGCACTTCGCCACTACTTTTCAGTACTTTGCCACACTTTTCAGTACTTTGCCACAACTTTTCAGTACTTTGCCACACTTTTCAGTACTTTGCCACGACTTTGCAGCACTTTGCCACTCTTTTCAGTACTTTGCCACGAATTTGCCACAACTCTTCAGTACTTTGCCACACTTTTCAGTACTTTGCCACGACTTTTCAGCACTTTGCCACAACTTTTCAGTACTTTGCCACACTTTTCAGTACTTTGCCACGACTTTGCCACGACTTTTCAGCACTTTGCCACAACTTTTCAGTACTTTGCCACACTTTTCAGTACATTGCCACGACTTTTCAGCACTCGCCACAACATCTCAGGACTTTGCCACACTTTTCAGCACTTTGCCACGACTTTGCAGCACTTTGCCACACTTTTCAGCACTTTGCCACAACTTTTCAGTACTTTGCCACACTTTTCAGCACTTTGCCACAACTTTTCAGTACTTTGCCACACTTTTCAGTACTTTGCCACAACTTTGCAGCACTTTGCCACTCTTTTCAGTACTTTGCCACGACTTTGCCACAACTCTTCAGTACTTTGCCACACTTTTCAGTACTTTGCCACGACTTTTCAGTACATTGCCACTACTTTTCAGCACTTTGCCACAACTTTTCAGTACTTTGCCACACTTTTTAGTACTTTGCCACGACTTTGCAGCACTTTGCCACTCTTTTCAGAACTTTGCCACGACTTTGCCACAACTCTTCACTACTTTGCCACACTTTTCAGTACTTTGTCACGACTTTTCAGTACTTTGCCACTACTTTTCAACACTTTGCCACAAATTTTCAGTACTTTGCCACGACTTTGCAGCACTTTGCCACTCTTTTCAGTACTTTGCCACGACTTTGCCACAACTCTTCAGTACTTTGCCACACTTTTCAACACTTTGCCACGACTTTGCAGCACTTTGCCACACTTTTCAGCACTTTGCCACAACTTTTCAGTCCTTTGCCACACTTTTCAGTACTTTGCCACAACTTTTCAGTACTTTGCCACACTTTACAGCACTTCGCCACTACTTTTCAGTACTTTGCCACACTTTCCAGCACTTTGCCACAACTTTTCAGTCCTTTGCCACACTTTTCAGCACTTTGCCTCGACTTTGCAGAACTTTGCCACACTTTTCAGCACTTTGCCACAACTTTTCAGTCCTTTGCCACACTTTTCAGCACTTTGCCACGATTTTGCAGCACTTTGCCACACTTTTCAGCACTTTGCCACAACTTTTCAGTACTTTGCCACACTTTTCAGTACTTTGCCACGACTTTGCAGCACTTTGCCACTCTTTTCAGTACTTTGCCACGACTTTGCCACAACTCTTCAGTACTTTGCCACACTTTTCAGTACTTTGCCACGACTTTTCAGTACTTTGCCACTACTTTTCAACACTTTGCCACAACTTTTCAGTACTTTGCCACACTTTTCAGCACTTTGCCACTACTTTTCAGTACTTTGCCACACTTTTCAGT